>NC_092390.1:9958319-10259049 GCF_030028105.1 Mobula birostris
CATTGTGTAATGATCAGTAAAACAATTGTTTGGAATCAAGTGACCTTGCCTGGTGTCTCAGGGCTGTGTGTGTCTACCCGCACCACCCCCCACCCCAGCTTGCTTTCTCTGCCACCTGTTCAACATCCGTATCGTGGTACTCCACCCTTGCCATTCCCAACATTTTTTGCTCCTGCCAGATTTACAAAGTGGCTTGACATTGTACTGTGAAAATGGTTTTAGGCACCGTAGCTATATATATATATATATGTGTGTGTGTATGTATATAATATCTATGTAGGGCTTCTGCACAATATACTGCACATACAATTACATGTTATGAGGAAAAGAAAGTTTAATCAAGTCAGACTGCTCGCTTTGATTGAATAGTTAAACACATACATTAAGCTGGGAAAGCCACACTCACGCTCATCTTGGGATATTTTATTGCTGGATTCAGTGCCATTTCTAAATTGCCATATTGCACTGTGTGAATGTGAAAGTTGAAGACGAGCTGACTTTTAAACAGGAAGTAGCTATGGTTGTGGAACAAATAAATGGGCACCAGTAATTGCATTCTGGCCCGTGATGGATATTCATAGTGGGGTATTTCTGGGAATGGTACAACTCCACCCCCCCCCCCCCAAGAGGGGTGTAATAGACAGTAATAATCATATTTTAATTTGAATTGGTCCACTGTTCTATAAATACTTGATGTTTGTACTTTGTATATTTATGAGTAAATAAAAACTTTTGTAGTATTACAAAAAAGCCATACATTTTCAAATTCTAGTGATAATTTAAATTCTAGCTCATTTTTCTGCCAATGCTGAGTTTGGATTTCATTACTGCTAGCAAGTTTCATCCTGGTTGGCTTGAGACAGCTGGTGTAGTGGGTAGTACCCACTCTGCCATGCAGTAGATTTTAAAAATCGGTATGCAGCAGTGGATATAACCTTTTTAGTGGGTGAATAAAGTAACTTTGTAGTTAGAACTCTACTCATCACAACTCTGAACTGGTTATTGAACACAGCCTTAGGACTCTCTCTTAAGGTCTCTACAACTTGTGTTCTCTGTTTTATTTCTAACTACTTATTTTTGTATTTGCACATTTTGTCAGTCTTTGTCTATAGTTTTTCATTGATTCTACTGTAAATGCCTTCAAGAAAATGGCTCTCAGGGTAGTATTTGCCTACTTTGATAATAACTTGACTTCGAACTTTTGACTTGCAGGCCATCAAGAAAAATGTAGTCATCTGAAATTGCTGATCTGCATTTGATTGAAGCTGTATTGACCTGGTCTTTCTTTCCCTCTTGCTTTTCAAACTGGAACTCAAATTTTGAATGAAATGGGCTTGTAAGTGCAAGAGGAGTTTATAAACCTAATACAAAAGGAGATCTCTACTTTGGATGAACTTACTAATCACTTATTAAAAGCTGTCCTTGTTTTAGTTATGTAACTTAATGATACTCCATGTACTGAGAACACTTCGAACCTAAGTATATTGAGAGTTTGCCAGTACACTACTTCATGCCAATGCCACAAGCAGTTTTTATCAAGAGATTTTACAGTTGAAAGTACTCTTCAACTGAAAACTCTCGCTAATGACAAGATCTCCCATTGGCTACCCACTTCAATTTGGTGTCTCATTCCCATTCTGACATGTCTGTCTGCCTCTACTGTCAGGATGAGGCCAAGCTTGGGTTGGAGGAATAACACATCATATTCTGTCTAGGTAGCCTCCAACTTAATGGAATGAGCATTGATTTCTCTAACTTCTGGTACTTTCTACTACCTCTCTCCTTTTTCCATTCTTCACTCTGATTCACCTCTTACTCCTTCTCCTATCCTACCTATCACCTCTCTCTGGTGCTCCTCCTTCCCATGGTCCACTGTCCTTGCCTATGAGATTCTTCCTTCCGCCCTTTGCTTACCTTTTCCAGCTTCTATAACTCCCCTCCCACTCACTCACCTTTCACCTGCCAGCTTATACTCCTTCCCTTCCCTCTCTCTTCTGTCTCTTTCCTTTCCAATCTTGATGAAAGGCCAGAAATTTCAGCTATTTAATCCCCCTCCTAGATACTGCCTCAAAAACATCTATAGATGTACCATGGAGAGTATCCTGACAGGCTGCATCACTCTCTGGTAAGTGGGGGGGGGGGGGGTGGGGGGGAGCTATTGCACAGGTGCACAAGACCAAAAGAAGCTGCAGAGGGTTGTAAATTTTGTTGGCTCCATCTTGGGTACTCAGGACATCTTCAGGGAGCAGTGTCTCAGAAAGGCAGCGTCCATTATTAAGGACCTCCAGCACCCAAGGCATGCCCTTTTCTCACTGTTACCATCAGGTAGGAGGTACAGAAGCCTGAAGGCACACACTCAGCGATTCAGGAACAGCTTCTTTCCCTCTGCCATCGAATTCCGAAATGGACATTGAATCCTTGAGCACTACCTCACTTTTTTTTAATATATGGTTTTTTTTGTATGAATTTTAATCTATTCAATATATGTATACTGTAATTGAGTTCCTCCAGTATTGTTTCTAGCTTCCCACAGTTTCAAAAGATGTCTATTTAGTGTTATAGACCTTGTCCTTTAATCTTAGTAAGCATGCTGTGATTTTCATTTGATAGCTGTATTTAACTGAGGGTTTTAAATTGGGAATTAGAGTGATTTATAGTGAATTGGTAAATGTGTTAAGGATTGGAGCTATGTATGAACACTAGATACTTCACAGATATAGTAATCAATAATATGATTAGATTGAAATGTACACAACATTAGATTTCTTACTGGGGCAGCTCTTAAACCTTGCCCTTCAAGTCTGCAAGCCTGACTTCTTGGGAGTTCATTTTTCAGACTAACAAGCTCTTATCTTGTTTACTTTGCTCAAAATTGTTATCTTATCAGTTGCAAAACAAATACACGTGTGGTGAAAATATTGCTGGTACAGTTATGGTGCTAGTGGAAGAATTGAGTTCATTGGCTGTCTGATATTAGGTCAAAAGCATTCATTGTTATATACAGTTGGCCCTCCGTATCCCTGGGGGATTGGTTCCGGGACCCCTTGTGGATACCAAAATTCACAGCTGCTCAAGTCCCTTATATAAAAGCCTAAGAGAGCTCGTAAGGGTGTTACAAAAAGTGAAAATAACGTTCAGTGTATGTTTTGCAGTGAGTCATTATAGAGGCAGCGCGCACCCCGAGCAGCAAGAGTGCTTTATCTCGATTTATTTTGTGCATCCGTTAGCAAGATGTATCTAAGGTATCAGAAAAGCCTAAGAGAGCTCGTAAGGGTGTTACGCTTAGCATAAAACTGGACGTAACTAAGCGTTTCGATCGTGGTGAACGAAATAAAGATGTGTTGACCTTGCACCCACCATTCGTACTATTTACACGCAGAGAAAGAATCTTGAAAGCTGCCGATGCTACTATTGGTTCTGGTAGTAGCATATCTTTCCTGCTTTTACTATATGTTAGTGTTAGTTTAGGTTTTATGTGTTACTTGGTATGATTTTGTAGGTTGTTTTTTGGGTTCGGCTTATGAAAGGTTTCATAGGAAAGCTCTACTTTTGGATAGCGGGGGATACTTGTACAGTATTTTCGATCCGTGGTTGGTTGAATCCGCGGATACAGAGGGCTGACTGTAGATTTTCAAAACTTCAACCTCCTGAAAGCTTTTCTGTGCTTCCCAAGAATAAATTCATGGAGTGATTTTGCTTCGGTGTGGAAGTAACAATATACTTAAACTTAATAGATTTACTGCTGCGCATGCCACACATCTTTGTTCTTTTTTAAACAAAGTGCCTTCTGTTGATCATGAATGTTATGACATTGATCTGTTGTAATTTTTGCTTTCAAGCTTGTTTCCAGACTTATTTACAGTTAAATTATATAATATTTTCAGGGAATCTAGAGAGAAATCTCTTATCTCTTCAAATCTTTGCTGTTCTTTCAAGAACAATCCCATTACTATCTTTTCTTGCTTTGTTATTTTCACCTCCCTTTTTAATGGACTTTCAATTCCAGATAATGTACTCTGCATCCTTTAATGTTTTACCTTCTATCCCATCATATCTTTTGCTGATGACTTTAAATCTGCATCTCTCTATTTTTAACCTGCTTGCTAATGGAAGTGGTTTGTCTTATTTAGTCACCCAGATTTTGTTGGATTTGTGATTAGTTTTGTTTCTATGAGGTTATGACCTTTTGTGAACTCTAACTGTGAATGTAGTCGTATTTTGTGGCATTTGACAAACAAACTTAGACTTGAGTTGGATTTATATACTGTGGGAAATTCATTCAGTAAATTTCTGATTTCTCAAGTCCAATGTGCGTGACTATTTTAAGTTTTTTCTTTCATCAAAATAGTGACTCATTAGCTATGTTTTGCATGTTAAAAGTCAAAATAAGGTGTTTTTTTAAAAAGTTGCTGCAAAATCAAGGAGCAGTTGGTAGTTCAAGAAGAAATTGCAATTAAATGGAGAGCATGGTGGGTAATGTAATCATTAGGTAATTAAAGAATCCTTTGCCATTTTCTTATCAGGAAGTAAAATCAGAAAAGCTTTGTTTCAAGCTCCAATTATAAAAGGATTTATTGACAACTACTTTGGATAAAATTGCATTCATGTGAGCCCTATTTTTTTTGGAAATCACTAAACTTAGGGTGGACTAATTCCAAAGGCTTATCAGCAACTTTCAGTGTAATTTCCCTTCCAGCGGGAGGATATGACCTTTCAGGCTCTTTTGTTTATGGTAGATTTCCACAGTCATTGTAAACAAAAATAGTAAAACTTTATTCATGTTTTTGTAAGCATTTTGGACTATGGCCTGTGTAAATGGACTATTTAGAGAATGATTGCATTCTGCCTTTGCAAGGCTGGCAGTCCGGCGCCATTATAGTGCTACCGAGAGGTTATGATCTGAAATATGTGCACTTTAAATCATTGCAAAAATGTAAAGATTTCACATTAACTGTGATCGTACCTATTGAGATCGCATTGTTATCGCACAATTGTGCTTGTCCTGTTTTTTGTTTTCACTGTTAGGATTAAGTTGATGTTTCTTAATTACATTTCAAAAAATATTTTGAATTGCTAACCTTTGTCAGAGATGGATTTTGAATGCTTGTAGTAAGTTTTATGTTCCTGATAGCTAAAGAAGCAATCATGGACAAACTTCCTGCTCTTCAAAGTACACTATTATCAAAGTATGAGATTCGCCTCCTAAGAAACAGAATTGAACCCATGGAAAAAGACCGTTAAATACCCAATAGGCAGGGGGGGGGAGAACAAATTGTGCAAACAATAAAACTAAGCAAATAACATTCAGAGCTCAAGTTCACAAAAGGTGAGCCTGCAGCCAAGAAGCCAGTCATTACTGCAACTGACTCAGGAGCCCATTAGTTGCAAGACACAGCCTTAGTTCATTGTAGAGATGAGTAAACCTCAGACAGTGAGCTGAACACTGGTCTGTTCCTTGCTCCTGCACTGACACCCTGACCTTTACAATCTGACCCATCGCTTAAATTGGCCAAACCTTGGGTCATTCCTTGCTTTCAGACCCAAGCTCTGCCGTTTTGATACACTCTTGAGCTGCAGTTCACTGCCTCAATATGGCCCATTCATGACTTTTCCAATTCTGCCAGGCACTTAAATTAGTCAAACCTTGGATATTTCCTCTCTCTCAGGCCTGTGCCCAGGCCTCGCCACTTCATCTCTGTCTCACTTTTGCTCACACCAAGTCCGCTCCAAAAATGGCCAACCATTGGTTTTGTGTCCTGCTGCCTTGATTCAGCCCGTATGCACCTGTGCTGTGCTTCACCAGTGCCATTTAAACCAGCAACTCATCTGAATTTTTAGATCTGGTTTGAAGAAGGACCAAACAAATGATAATGAAGCACACTCTAGGCCATTGCACTGAAATGTAAACCTGGATCATGTGCTCAAACTGTGAAATGGAGCCTCACCACTTGACTCCAGTGGTCATGCTGCCAACTCAGTAAAGCTGATATTTTCACTACTGGAAAATACAAGACTTAATTAAAAATTAAGAGAAATAATTCTTCACAGCTTAATGAAAATTAGATGCAGTTTAGTTATTCAGTTTTGTGGTTCTGAAACCTGGTCCAGAGCATCATTTGTTCCTTATGTGCTGTGCCATGTGCCGTATGACATGGGCAGTCATGGTCTTTCCATGACTATGATTGTACTTGGCAAATTTTTCTACAGGAGTGGTTTGCTGTTGCCTTCTGGACAGTGCCTTTACAAGAAGGGTGACCCCAGCTATTATCAATACTCTTCAATGATTAGCTGCCTGGCGTCAGCGCTTACATAATTTGTGATGTGCACCAACTGCTTGTATGACCACCCACCCACCACCTGCTCCCATGGATTTACGTGACGCTGATCGGTGGGGCCGGCGGGGGGCATGGTGCTAACCAGGTGCTACATCCTGCCCAAGTGTGACCTGTGGGCTAGCGGAGGAAACGAGTGCCTTACACCTCCTTTGGTAGAGATGTATCTCCATCTGCTACCCAGGCCCAAAGCATACTGGTTACAAAAAGGACTGATGGTACAGCTTGAGGTGACAGATTCTATCCAGATATATATCTATAAACAGTTGGGTAGCCATTAGTTTAAATTTTTGTTCTGATTTTCAGTTGTATCCAGGATGAAGACCAGTATAAAATTAAAAATAGGGAAAATATTGGAAAGTCTCAGCAGATCAATCAGCATGCATGGAAAGAGAACCTGAACCATGGTTTCAGGCTGGAGTAACTTGCAGAGTGTTGTAGGGAAGGAAGGAACAAGGGGCTGAAGAGTGAGGACAGGATTATTGAGGTACATCTGTGGTTTATAAAGCCATCTGATAATAGATTAATGAGGAATGAGGGAGACTGAAGGAAACCAAACAAAGGAACATGTGAAAGCTGTGAATTGCAGGTAAGAACTTTGAAGCCCATGAAAAGAGAAAAATAACATAGTTCGCAGGTGGACCATTTACAGCAGAACAGATTTACAGTGAATTATCAAAAAACATTGAGTCCCGAAAGCTGTAATACACTTAGATGAAAGATGAGGCAGTGTTCCTCAAATGTGCTTTGTATTTTTATTGGTGCAGTAGGCCACAGGCAGTTAGGTTAGAGTGGGAATAGGATGGAGAATTCAAGTAACTGACCATTTGTAATTGAGAGATACCCTTGAGAATTGATCGGTGATGTTCTGCAACTCTGGATTGACCAAAAGACTTTTGAGGCTTCACTTAGGCTTGTGAGTAATCTGTTAAGTCTTTCTTTGGCCATGGGAAAATCCAGGCAATGAGTTATATGTAGGAGCAATTCAGAAATAGTGAGCATATGAAAGTACTGTGTGGCTTTCAGTTCTTTTCCAAACTGTAAATTTTGGTGTTTACAGTATTGTGATGTAATTGATATCTTGGCATACAGTTAAGTATTTACTTCAAAGCCTGAAATTTGTATCCTGATAATCATGATGCATTTACTTACGTGTTACTTTATATGACAAAAATTTTAATGTAAGGTCATTCTGAATTATTTTTATTTTACTCTCCTCTTTGGCACCAATCCTTCAACTGAGTTTTCTATTGCTGGCCTGAAAGTGGACACCGTGGTCATGAGCATTTTTGTGCTTTAAGTATTGAACTTGGGATCACTTTTTGTTGAGAGCTGTGCAATTTTTGTCTGACACTTGTCAAACTTTGCATGGGACTTGGATTTAAATTTGCAATCCTCATCCATTGAGTTTGAATTAAATTGAATTGACTTTATTAATTACATCCTTCATATACATGAGTAAAACGCTTTACATTAGGTCTCCATCTAAATATGCAATGTGCAATTTATAGTAACTTATAAATTGTATGTACAACAGGACTGTCAATATAACATAGAAGTACAATTGTGTCAGCATGAATTAATCAGTCTAATGGCCTGGTGGAAGAATCTGTCCTGAAGCCTGTTAGTCCTGACTTTTATGCTGTGGTGTCATTTCCCGGATGATAGCAGCTGGAACAGTTTGTGACTCGGGTCCCCAATGATCCTTCAGGCCCTCTCTACACACCTGTCTTTGTAAATGTTCTGAATAGTGGGAAGTTCACATCTACAGATGCGCTGGGCTGTCCGCACCACTCTGCAGAGTCCTGATTGAGGGAAATACAGTTCCTATACCAGGCAGTGATACAGCCAGTCAGGAAGCTCTCAGTTGTGCCCCTGTAGGACAGCAGCATCTATACTGAGTCATTCGTATAGCGTTAGATGTTTTGTATACCATTGGTGTTGCAAGAACAGTTCATTATTGATGCAGAGCTAGTGGCAAGTGAACATGGATATTGCTGGACAAGCCAAAAGGTTGTAGTCAATCTTGGTTTCTGACCTTCCTGGCAGATGCACTTAAATAAAATATCCTTGTCACAGTTTGGCAAGAAAGCTTTCATTGTTTGGTGAAACATATCTTCCATTGCTGCGATAGCTACCATTTTCTATAATAGGAATTCCAAATAGATGACATAGTGCTAATTTAATAATTAAAAGCAGCAAAAGTCCAAGGCTTGTAGATATTGAGCAGGCGAGAAGGCCTCTGGGGAAACTCAAACTCTGAAATTGGGACCGGATGGTGTGAACCCCCAGGGTCTTGAAGGAGTGTGCTGAGTGGAGTTCTCCAGCTCAGTTTCAATCTGAGTCTCAGCCTGGAAAGAGTCCCAATTGTGGAAATCATCACGTTTGGTGCCAGTACCTAAGAAGGACCAACCGAAAGTCGTGAATGACTACTGTCCAGTGGCCCTGACCTCACACATCACGAAGACCCTAGCGAGGCTGGTTCTGGCTCACCAGATCGGCCCTCGATGCCCTGCAGTTTGCCTACCAGGAGCACATTGGAGTCAATGATACTGTCATCTACCTGCTGAACAGAGCCTACTCCCATGTGGATAAGCAGGTCAGGTGTTTTGATTTCTCAAGTGCCTTCAATATCATACAGCCTTCATTGGTGGGAGGTGGAGAATCCGTTCAATGCAGTTTGGCACTTCCATTGTATCCTGGATAATGGACTACCTGAATGGCAGACCACAGTTTATGCAGCTTCAGAGCTGTGTGTCAGACATGGCTATAAGCAGCACTGGGGTCCCACAGAGGACTATAATGGGTCGCTTCCTGTTTACCCTGTAAACCTCTGACTTCAGATACAACACTGAGTAATGTCATCTGTAGAAAATCTCTGACTCTGCAATAGTTGGGTGTATAAAGGGAGAATGAATACAGGGCCACGGTGGAGGACTTTGTCAAATGGTGTAAGCTGAATCATTTGCAGCTCAACATCAGTAAGACGAAGAGGTTGATGGACCTTAGGAAGACAATGCCCGTGCTGCTGTTTCTATTGATGGTGAGGACCTACCAGGTCCTGGGGGTGCACCTGGATGACAGACTTGAGTGGAGCATCAACATGGGCTGTGTACAAGAAGAGCCAGAGTTGCCTCTACTTCCTAAAGAAACTGAGATCCTTTGAGTATGCAGGCCTCTCCTTCACATGTTCTACCAGTCTGTTATCGCCAGTGCAATTTTCTTTGTGGTGGTGTGCTGGGGCAATGGCATTAACACAGGTGATGACAACAGGCTCAGTATACTGATTAGAAAGGCTGCCTCTGTTGTAAGAGTCAAACTGGACATACTGGAGGCTATGGTAGAGCAAAAAACCCACCGGAAAATCCTTGCAATTCTGGACAATGTTTTTCAGCCTCTGCATGCCGCTTTAGCTGAACAGAGGAATACTTTTAGTAAAAGACTAAGACAGCTGCACTGCTCCAAAGAGCGTTATATGAGGTCATTCTTACCCTTGGCCATTAGGCTCTATAATGAATCAACCTATAGCTGGGAAGCGATGACCCCCTTCTGTTAGATTGTTTGAGGAAACAACATTTTTTATTCTTTCATCTTTACTAATATTTGTGTATCTGTGCACTTGTAATGCTATTGTGACACTAATTTCCTTTGGGATCGATAAAGTATCTATCTGTTGCTACTAAGGCTGTGTTTTGGCCTCTAGAGGTACAGTTCATTTTGGTGAACATCACTTCCTGTACGGAAGCTATTTTTATATTATTTCCAGCACAGGTTAATTTGGATTTCTACTTCAAGCGCATGGTGGAACCATATCTATTTCCATCCCTTCTTTATTTGCCCTTGAAACAGCAATAGTTATGAGTCTTAAGTTTAATATTGGTGAACATTTAGCAAATGTATTTTGAAGGAAGCATTGTTTATCGTTTATTGTCGCTCTACTAGTTTGTCTTTGTTTACGTGGCACAATAATGGAGTGTTGCGTGTGCGTATTACGTTGGTCAACACTGCAAGAATAATCAACAGTATTAATATATTAACATGATGGATTGTGAATTGAATTTCATACATATTTTGATTAACTTCCTGCAGTTTCACAAGTAGGATCGCATTAGGATGCCACAGTAGTGTTGCGGTTAGAGTGATACTATTACAGTTAGGGTTGTCTGAGTTTGGAGTTCAGTTCTCACATCTGGAAGGAGTCTGTATGTTCTCTCTGTGGAATGCATGGGTTCCCCCCGGATGCTCCAGTTTCCTCACATACTGGTTAGTAGGTTAAGTGGTCATTGCAAATTGTGCTGTGATTAGGGTTAAATCTGGGTTTGCTGGGCTGGGAGGACCTATTCCACACTATCTCAATAAAAATAAATAAATAACTGAAGGAAGCTTCTGCTCGGGGGATTTTTTTCTCTGAGAAGGTGTTTATCACAGTGCACAGCTTTGCATATCCACACTGAGGCTGTGGAACCTGAACAAAGTTCAGAAGCAATCCAAACTTGTATAGTTAGAGAATGAAACATGGAGTGAACTTGTGTATTTTGAGACAGAATGGAAAATGGGTATGGTGGACCCTGAACTGTAAGGCAATTTGGAGGAGAGGTGATAAAAAGGATTGAAGGCATGCCTTTTCCAATAAAGAAATATTGTGCTTGAATTAGAATGTAGATATAAAGGATTCCAGTTTTGAGATCCTGGGTGAGAATGGACTTAAAGGAGAGAGGGAAAGTAGCTTTGTCATATGTACATTAAAACACCAGTGAAATGCATTGTGCCAACAACGGATACAGTTCAATGACGTTCAAGTGTCGCATACTTCCAGCACCAATACAGCATGCCCTCACCTAGCATACAGTGGCATGCAATTTTGGGCACCCCGGTCAAAATTTCTGTTACTGTGAATAGCTAAGTGAGTAAAAGATGAACTGATTTCCAAAAGGCATAAAGTTAAAAAATGACACATTTCTTTAATATTTTAAGCAAGAAAACTTTTTTATTTCCATCTTTTACTGTTTACCTCCAGGTGCTGTACTGCAGTCATCTTAACTAAATGACAATTGCTGTAACTTAACTAGAAGTGATTTTGTGAACTTAATATTGAGTTAATTTTCCTCACAAATGACTGTAGTTCATTTGTACAAAAGTCATTATATTTAAATATATTTAATATTCATTAAATATTAATAGATATAACTTAGCCAAGTAAAACTGGGTGCTCTTGTACCCATTTTCTGCTAATCAAGCCTTTTTTTTTTTGGCGAAATGGGCTTTTCAGTATCGTGTGAAATGAGAATCAAAATATTTTCACATTGCCTAACTATGAGGCACTGCTCCTGAGAAAGGTGCAGTTTTCATAGTTGGCAGAAGGTTTTGGCTGCTGAAGCAACCTTGATAAGCTTTCCAGCGTGGTGTACTAAAATTTATATATTAACCCTGTAAAAAAATGATCCTGTAATCAGTCAGTTTTGTGGATGCTTTCTGTAATAATCTTTACGTAATATTGCCATTCACCCCAAATACCTTCTGTCCTTTGGCACCCTTTAATCAAAAACACTTGTGTCTGGAGGATTGAAGCATCATACTGCCTACATGTGAATATAAAACAGAAGCAAACATTGTATGAAATTACAGGCACTTTGAGCAGCATCATAATGTGATGAAGCTGCATGTAATGCAGACCACAGCTTCTACTTAATTGTCTGATTTGTATTAGCCATAATCTTTCATAACTAAATTGGAAAATATTACACATTACTGAAAAATATTCTGCAAAAATAATGTTTTAAAAATGTGTTAAATAATGACAGTGTGGGCAGTAGTTAAAGCTGGGTTAATTCAAAAGTATATTATATGATTGGTTACATTGCCATATAATAAAACATTCCTACAAAAATTCTGTGGGCCAGCTTCCCAAGTTCGTCACAAGATTTATTGAGGCTTGTATGAAATTTTGAGCAAGTTCAGGCATAGCTGATGGGACATTTGTGCCTGTCAAGTGTCAAACAGTAATAAATACAAGATTCTGCAGATGCTGGAAATAGTAAGTGCACACAGAGTGCTGGAGGAACTTAGCAAGTTAGGCAGGAGCTATGGAGTTGACCTTTTGGGCTGAGAGCTGTCATCAAGACTGGAAAGCAAGGACCAAAGTAAGAAGAAGGTGGGGGAGGAAGAGTACAAACTGGCAGGTGATTGGTAAAACCAGGTGGGTGAGTAGAGGAGCGATTGAGGTCAAGTTTCAGGCAGTGATCTACAAGAGTCTTAACAGCCCAGACATCCCGTGGCAATTCCATCACTGAGTTCCCCCATTGGTGTTTTTTTTTTTTTTTTTTTTGAGAGGAACAAGGAGGATGGGGTTGTTGGAGTTTGTGGGAGACGTGATTACATTAATCTGCGTTTTAACTGAGCGGTGCAAAAGAAGGGTTCAAATCTGGGTATTGCATGACAAGTAGATTGTTTTTACTCCCAGAGTCTTTCACCATCTTCTAGGTACAGGTTAGGAGTATGATGGATCCTATGACTTCCCTTGACACCACCCAGGGCATAGAAACCTGCTTGACTGACTTCCTGCCCACTACCACAAGCATTTGCCCCTGCCCTCCCCACCCTTCCCACCCTCCTCCTCTCCTGCCATTGATGCATTAAAGCTGGACCTACCGTCTACATGTGCCTTGCAGTTACTGAACAAGTCAACATTGACACTTTACTAACCTGCAAACTCTGCACCCGGAAGGTCTATTAATATAATAAGTACTGTATATAAGAACACCTGACCATTCCTCTTTACATTGTTAGTGGGTCAGCAGCATCACAGATATCGACTGCAGCATTTTAGGAGAGTACTTCACCCCTCACCAACATGAAAGGTCAGTTACGCTAAGCATGAAATGCTGGTCATACACCAGTGATGCCTCATTCCATAAAGGAATTAAAAAAGCCTAAATTAGAAGAGATGAGCATGGTGTGAGTAGACTGTGGGGAGATGTAGATTTGATTAAAAAATTTGAATGTCTACTTGTAGCAGTCTTCCTGACTAACAGTGATATTAGTAATCTATTTTGTAGTACATATTTTTGTTAAAAGTAAATGCAGACATTTGCGGTATAATTAAACAAATATATTTTGTAAGGTTATCTGTAGCATATTAGTACTAGGGAAAGCATGTTTTCTCAGAACCATAATTGTGCTATGTTGTGTCACAGGTTCACCTTTGAAATTTGGTATATCTGTTTGAAAGAGAGATGGGGAGGTGCTTGATTATTGGGATTTCTTCATCTCTCCCTCTTACCTCGTCACTTGCTGAGCTGCAGTGATACAGGTCCACAATCCTTTATCCGAAATTCTGAAATCCGAAAAGCTCCGAAAACTGGAGCTTTCTTTCGTGGAGTGTGGAGCGTGTCGTAACAAGGCCTGTTTGGTGCACTAACAGCTGATGTCACTCTGGTGTGACTTGGCAGCACTAGCAGAGGCCGCCAGACATCAGTTGTGGCTCAGCACTCATACTGGTTACATATGCATTTGCTGTTCGCTGATATTTTGTGTTCACTGTTGACTTTGTGTTTAATTTCACTGTGCAAATGTCAAAAAGAGCTGCAGATACCCCTGTGGGTAACAATGAGAAAAAGAGAAGGAAGCATCTATCATTATCAATAATGCAGAAAGTGGAATTATTGCAGAAGCTTGATCGTGGTGTGTCGGTGCGCCATCTTACATGAAGAATATGGTGTTGGAACTACCATTGTATATGATTTAAAGAAACAAAAACAAGTTAGGTTGCTTAGACATAAACCTATGTTAATGAGACAGGTGACACTTGAAGTCTTTAAAAACGCCATCTGTCGTAGTGCTGCTTCACAACTTGAGAATCCTGTTCCTGGCCATCAGGTACCTGTAGAGTATTTAGCTTTGTTTGCCAAACGTAATGCAAGGGTGCAGAGCGGGAAAACCCAGAAGTTCTGTCTCCAGCACTCGTTTGAACATGTACAAACTTTGTTTCTTGTCATTATTCCCTAAACAATACAGTATAACAACTATTTACATAGCATTTACATTGTATTAGGTATTATAAGTAATCTAGAGGTGATTTAAAGTATACGGGAGGATGTGTGTAGGTCCAGAGCTCCCCCAGGTCCTAAAGTCCATCCGCACTGAGACAGGTTAATTATCAATATAATTGTCAATTTTCTGAAATCTGAAAAATTCTGAATTCTAAAATGCAACTGGCCCCAAGGATTTCGGATAAGGGATTGTGGACCTGTATTATGTTCCTGGCTGAAAATCTTGCCAACACTTGGCTGCCTGGTTCACATGAAAAATAGCCTTTCAGTTCAGGTAACTTCCAGCTTTGTTCACAAATTGTAAGGAAGTGTAAAGCAGTTGTACTCTCCCCTATACATTTGGTTCCAGACGAGTTGAGCTAAGTATAATAGTCAGTTAATAACACTGGTTTCATGTTAAGGATCAGGGTACCAATTTCTTACTCTGAAACCTGGAAACAAATGACAGTGAGACAAAGATTAGGATTGCAGTTGGGGTTTGAGTGTTTAGCTGTTTGAATACATTGTTGCAGACTAAGAAGTCTGTTCTCTTGCTTGATGAAGACTATTTAAGGCAATGAACTATTTTTTTAAGACATGAGACAATTATTGTGTATGGAAAATACTGGATTTCCAATTAGATGCCTGGTCACATTGTCTCTAAATACTGCAGCAACGATAAGCCACTTGCATTAACTACCAGCTGTATATAACTACGATATATCTCAGTCAACAAAGTGATGTGCACATATTTAATCATAGCTCGATTTTTAGTTGTTATATGTTACCATGTAAAATCTCAGGGAAGATGGGCTTCAGTTATGAGTGTTAAATCTATCATTTGAAATATTGTGGTTAGAAAGGTTAGCTGGCTAAATGAATATATGGAGGATTTTTAAAGTTTTGTTGGAATGTTTTCTTTTGAAAATCATACAGTGAGCAGGAGATTATTTCAACCCTTATATTGAGGAGATAGGAATGAAAAGCTAGGCTGATTTTCCAAGTCTGAAGCAGGCAGTAGCTTGCAAAAGTAGTTTGAAGATATGATCTGTAACTGTACTGTTTTAGTTAATGTGAAATTAGTTAGTGTCAATTTAAGTTTAAATAATGTGGTAGTAATTGGGATGACGAAAGGAAAATTTCTGGCTGCAATTTAAAAATGAATTGTGATTAAGCAGATGAGCTTTGTACCTCTGTGAATGACCAAATTTGACCCAGAAGTGGCTAGGCATTTTAAGAATGGCTAGTTCCCTTCCGCAGAAAGATGTAGATTCCAATACAACTTATTTTCCAAGGCCTGAATTCTGTTTGTTAACTAGCTATGTCTCCCACTTCATCAAGGATAGTAAATGGAGCTGATGCTGAGTTACAATTTTGTGCAAATTCCAATGAAGAGATGTTGTGCTGTACTTCAAATAGTTCTCCTTTTCTTTGATTTCAGACACGAATGCAGAGCCTGCAGCCGGACCCGGCTGCCCGGTACCGGAATGTAATGGATGCCCTGAAGAGGATTGTCCGTACTGAAGGTTTTTGGAGGCCAATGAGGGGATTAAATGTGACTGCCACTGGTGCCGGGCCAGCACATGCCCTCTATTTTGCGTGCTATGAAAAGATTAAAAAGACATTGAGTGATGCCATCCATCCGGGTGGTAATAGTCACATAGCTAATGGTATTAATTACTTCAGTGATTCTTCCTCAGTTTTCACCCTTGTACCTCATCTTCCCATTTGTTGCTTTCATGTAATCTTTTAATGCTCTGTACAGGTACCTTGACCAGAATGTTCACCTAATACTGAAAACTTCTTGTGCTGTCCTGGTTTTAAAATCTACTAATCTGCCTTCCTGTAAGCATGTTGGTCTTTTTCTAGCCTTGACTTTTTTTTTCATTCATTGCTGTGATGTAACGTTGCACTTTGTGTTTTTAACTAGTGAACACATGCTAGAACCGCTAGGGACCTAACACAACCAAATAAGGCACTCGAGTCAAATAGGAGCTGTTTGGTGAGATGGTAGGCATAGCTGATATTTTTCAAACTGACACTTTTTCGTCACTAACTTCGTAACTCTGGAAGGCCTAAACCTTTATGCATGTGTTCTACTTGTCATGGATATAAACAGTATGATTACATTTAAGGGTGCAAATAAGTGGAAAGATACACTGGACACATCTCTTGACATTAGTTTTAAGAAACTTGAATGGAATTTTTCCCCACTGGTGTCCAATTTGTAAATATTTTTTTTTTGAAAAAGTGCACAATGATAGTGAACTTGCATCTACTTGAGTGATTAAGTAATTAACCAAAGACATACTGAAAGGAAGAAAAATTGGTACATGAGAGAAAGAACAGAAAATGTTTACTGGGTGAGACTAATATTGCTAAGCAAATTCTTATGCAGTATAATCACTGCATAGACCTGTTTAGCAAAAACTTGTGTTGCTACATTGAATATCTCGTGCAAGTTGTATTTGTAGGTGTAGTACTTAAATTCTCTTTGCTTCTCAAGTTCATAGGTGATGTATGTGTGGATGTAGGGTAGCAAATATATTACTGGACCGGAGATCTATATTAATGAATCCAGGTCTGCAGTGAAGTATTTTACTCTTAGCTGCTCTCTTCAATTGCTTAACATACTATTGAGATGTACTGTACCATTTACTGTACAGCAGTTGGGAACACTAAGTAAATGTCACCTTTGTCAAGAACTTATGTGAGATGAATTTGATCAAATGTCTGATAGTTTTCAACATAGGTCTTTTTCAGAAAATCGGTGTTACTTTAGTAATTTTTATTGACAATTTAAGGGCTAAATAATAGGTTTAATTTGTGGAGTTTGTATTGCAGTTTCTGGAATTCTGTTTGGTGTCACTTTGAAAAGGAATTGAATAACTGGATAAGAAAATCAAATGATTTACTCCTTTCATTCCAGCCTGTGAGTGGAGCAGTTTTAATGCTGTAGCTATTTCATAATCCTCTAACCCATGCTTATTTAATTCCACGGTTGTCATTTTATTAAATAGGCTTAGCTATGACTTGGCTTTCATTCTTTTTATTTACTACCTTATTTTAGTGCTTTCATTATTTTCTCATTTTTAGCTATAAACTATATTGCCTTGGCTTGCAGATACTTGTTAAACTTCTCACTCTGGCCTCTGCTGCTTTGTTTCATTCATTGTGCTTTTATTTCCTTGTTGTCCTGGCATGTTTTGGAGAGCTGGAGCCAGTCCTTTCTTATGTGCTTGTGCACCATCTAGTGGTGTGGTGCTTCCCTCCAGTGATACTGTACTATTCAGATTTCTGTCTTAGCATGCTTCTGAGTTTTCAATTGACGCCACACATTCGGTTAGACTGTTTCTGCCCATATTGCCTTGCGTGTGTAATGTGATCTTGCCCTGCATCTTTTTGGTATGTTTAAACATTTACTCTCTCGGCCCCTTTCTTCAGCATAGTAGAGTACACAAGCTTCAAATGTTAACACTGCAGAGGAGGGATAGTGCAAGGTGTGTATGAAACTTGCAACTTGATAAAGCTTATTGAATACGTTATCCAAAGGATAAACTATTCAATAAACTTTCTAAAATGAAATCTATATGACTTTATTTTCCAAACTTTTCACTAAAATATCATGATTCAATTTAATTCTTGCTGTCAACATTACATAAATTACATTGAGTTTGAATTCTTATTAATTGAATCTGCAAAACCTAGGAAATTCATAATTGTATGTCTTGAAATTGACCTTGTATAATCCTGCTTTGCATTAATACATGGTATGGTTTGCTTACAATCTGGTAACCGCAGTCTTCACGTTTTCAGTTCAGTGCTGTTTCTCCTCTTACCCCCATTCCCAATCCATGTTTCATTTTGCAGGTTGAGAGACTTGGTAAGTAAAATATGGGTTTGTTTTTGCTTGATTCCAAAATTCTGATTTAGAGAATTAAATTGGACATTATTTTGTAAGAAATGTTAAGTTGTAAGGATTGAAATAAGCTATTTCAAAATTGGGCATCTTGTCATGACTTTGCTATACATACTGTTAAAATAAATTGATGTATTGAATTTGTAACTTAAAAATAAATGAGCCAGTCTGATCCTTTGGTTCAGCACTTTATACAGTTGCTGAACTAACAAATTTGAATTTGTTGTGATGCATTTGTTAAGTGGGAACTGCAGGTTGGCAGAATTTGCTGCACTTGAGAGCCACTAACAAGTGTTGGAAGAGTAAATTATCTGGGTTGAAATCTACTTTGGAAGAAAAATACTGATGTTGAAAAGTGTAGTAATGTCTTAAAAGCATTACAACATTTATTTGGAATATTATTGCCTATCCAAATATAAGATTCTAATTTTTTACATGCAGATGTGTTATTTTTCCTCTTGTCAGTACGTGACTGACTTTGGTGTAAGATATCATGGGTGCCAGATATCTTCTGGTATTTTTCATATGCAAGATAGGCCCGATCCTGATCACGCCTACTTCACCTGCCCAATAGGCGACAAGTCATTGAGGAAACACATTTACATCTCTCTCATACATCCCTACCAGCTCTCAAGCAAACCCTGCAGGTTGACACTTGAATGAAACAGCCATCTGCTTAGTGTAGTTGTCAAGTGACCTTCCTGCTTTTTAAACCCTCATTTGTTCAACTAATCTCTCAGTTCTGTGGGAGCCAGGGTTCTTTTTGCTTTGGTTGACAGGATGAATGTCTGTACACCCACTTCCTCCTCCCCTCCCCTCCCTCCTCAGACCAAAGCAGGGCATTCCACAGAAATTGAGTGCTGTATCTCAGTTTGCCTGAATTACTTCCCCTGTTGGTTTGTGAGTGGCCTATTTTGAAGGCAAGATAAAAAAAAAATTATTAAATGTAGATGGAACACTAAAGATGGCAGCTCTCCGAGCAGTTCAGTGATGTAATGGTAACAATGAAATTAACTTTTAAACCAAACCAGCTTTTTCGGCTCTGTTCCACCCATTTTCCTCCATCAAGACAGATGTGTGGGACTACAACACAGGATGCATTTGTACTCTGCCCTTTTGTAGGGATGGTTACCAAAATTGAAACAATAAGACTAGTCTGTGGTCAAAACTAATGCCAATTCTTCAGGCTATTTGCAATGACCTCTGGATTGCTCTGCCGTTGAGATCCTTGTAGTTGATGATGTTTTGTTATTTTGAACTTGTGAACTTTGGGGATACAGTTTCTTCAGTAACTCTGGTAGCTTTGGGTCATTGTTACCTGTATTTATGTGTGGAGTTTCTTTTGCAGGTGCAGCAGGATGTGTGGCTACTTTGTTTCATGATGCAGCTATGAACCCTGCTGAAGGTAATGTTACCTGTGTTAAGAATTTACCTGCAAACGTTGCCCTTGTTTAGTATTGCGTTTGGCTTCAAAATGTGTTGCAAGTAGATTGGTGCCTAACATTTTAATAAATATCTCCACATGTAAAAGATAGATCTGGAATCGGTTATTTGAGAAATCACATTGCTCTTTTGAAGAGCAAAGTGTACTTCCAGAGGTTTCTGGAACTCTGCAATATTACTTGGCCGTATCTTTCCCAAATTAGAAAATGTTATTGGTGAAGGGAGGAGGGTTGTTTGTTTCACCAAGCTCTTTATGTTTCCATATTGCAGCTACAGTTATCTTTATTTATTATATATTTTGTAATTTGCTGTCAGTTCAGTGTACTAATGAGGTACTAGATTTGCACGCCATTTCCCTCAGCGGCATTCCTCAGTGAAAATGGTGTCTTGGCAATTATTACCCCTCCACTAACATACTTAAAACCAATTACTTGCTCGTTGTTTGTGGCAGTGACATAACAATGACCTGATAATTATTCTTAAGAATGTTAGCAGAATTGGTTTAAAGCATCTTCTACAAATGAGATTCCACTTGAAAATCATCAGAAAAATACTTGGTATGTAATGAACAGAAGGTATATAAATGGACGACTTTTGTTGACTTGGCATTCCTCTTTAAATAAAGTGAATTTGAATTTAGATTGGGGTAATTCAGGTTTTATCAGTACTGCCTTGAAGAGATTGTGTGATATTGCTCTCAGTATTGTTTAACTGTGATCCAAGAGACTGGTTAATACAGTAATAACACTTGTCTTTGCTCTGAGAGCTAAATTAATGGACATAATTTAACAGAAGTTAGCTTACATCAAATCTGCAATACTTACTAAACCCTGTTCAGAGCAAATTTGTTTAAGTGCAAAATAACTGTCTTGTCTACATTATAAATGAATCTAGATTTTGATATCCCCTTTTGCAGTTATGTGGGTTTTAAAAGCACAATGTTTTGTCTCTGGGAATGCATGCTTTATCAATGCCTACATTATTAAACTTCCTGGGGTGGATATCAGGATTGGAAAGCATATCTTTTTATTTCCCTCACTTGCTGCTCCCTCTTTGGCAATACATTAAAACCAGTAATGTGCAGAAAATGGTTATTTACTTGCTATTAAAGATATTTGTTAAGGTTTTTATTTGTATAATCTTGCCTGTATTCCAGAAAATCAAATGAACTGCAAGTGCTGGAAATCTGAAGCAAAATTAGAAAATGTTGGAAATGTCAGTTCAGTGGAGAGTAAGAATCAATGTTTCAGCTCAGAGACTCTTCAGAACTGAAAAGATTACAGAAGCTTTGAAAAACTGCGGGAAGGCTGGGGCAAGAGATGATTCTGATAGGGTAAAAGTGTGACATCTAAAGGGATAAGCTGCTCTCTCTCCCCCCCCCCCCCCCCCCAGAGTAGAGTAGACTCTTGGTCTGCATTTTGTTGTGTTGTTCTGCCTCTCTGCCTTCTCACTGCTCCAATTCAATAAACAAATAACCTGAATTACAGTTTGTCCCCATGGTCACCCTGGTTTTATCTCTCAGAGATGGCCCTCTTGGCAGAGTTCTTTCTCACCTTTTCAGTTCTGAAGAAGGTCACCGAGTGAAACATCGACTCAGAATCAGGTTTAATATCACCAGCATATGTCATGAAATTTGCTGTCTCCTTTCTCTTCCCACCATTTTCTGTTTTTGTTCCCTTCCGTTCTGTATGTCCACCCCTCCGTTTTATATCCTTATAGAAAAGATTGTTCCTGGATTTTCAATAGCTCTCTTTCCTGAGAGTATTTTGACTCCTTAACAATCATCCCCAATCCACCCTGTGGTGGGAGCACATAATTACAATTCCAATCATCAGGAATTTTGGTTAGCATCCCATTGAATTAAACTTGTCTTTGATCATTCTCAGGTACGATTCTCTGCTCTGAAGACTCATTTTATGAAATTTTAATCCATACCAAATTATAAATATTGCCATGGATTCTTCTGCACAGCTTTTAAGAAATACGAAGAATTTGCTGCACACTTTAAAAAAGTACCTTGATTTTTTTTATTCTCCCCACACACCGCCGCCCCCCCCCCCCCCCAATTCTTGGTGTAGACTAGAAAAGGAATGATGAGTATTTTACTCAATTAATTACTCAGATTGCTCCCTGATGTTTGCAGCAATGTAACCAAACTTATATTTTAGCTTTTATCTTCAAACATAGAGTAAGTATTGTAAAAATGTACTTGCTGGCTATTCCATACAACGGGCGATCTCAGATTTTGCTCTTCGCTAATTTGTATCCCAGAGATCCTGTATCCCAGTGCCACTAATGTTGGAGCTTCCTTTTGAAAAAACACATACGCATTAATGCCACTGGATTTTTTTTCCTGATGATTACATGCTTTTATGAAAGTTGTGAAAATAATGCCTTCACTTGTAAATTGTGATCCCAAAAAATGAAAAGTGGGCTTTGTGCAGCAAAATGCAATCACATGTACACTCATTTTTAAAAAAAGTTTATCGTGTGTGCCAGCACAGATTTTAAAGTATGAATGTTAAAGCTTACACAACTTGATTATCGGTCTTTGAACTGCAAAGTTGAGACTAAGTGCTTGGGAGTTGGTCGTTTCCTATGGGGTATGCAGGGCAGATGATACATGTGCAGAATTGGAGTTTGGAGTGTTTGGCACTTTGCATTTTTTTTTCCAAAGAAGCTGACTCAAGCAAATTGACAAATCATTTAGGCTTCTGACCTTGTGCCAGGAAAGTTCAGAAAAGCTGCAGTTGGTCTGACTGGCGGCTCGATACGCTGCTTCTGCAATTCAGTGGTCCATTATGAAGTCTAAATAAAAGCTCATAAATTATCCAGTGTGAGTAGTTGCATTCGAATAACCAGCACTCTTGATTTGCTTGTAGTGATTTCAGCATGAGCATCTTGGATCATTACTGGATTGCCTCCAGTTGATCAAATTCCTTAAATCAATATATTTGTTTTGGTTCAAAACGTTGAAATGTAAAAGTTCAAGAAAATAACCATGTGTTGCACAAATGACAGTGCAATGTGCCAATTGATAAGTAGCAGAAAGTTACAGGACTCACTTAAAAGGAAAGCAGAGGTTTAATAGCTTAATCATTGTCACCTTGTGTACGAAATATGCAGCTGGGGAAGGTCATGAGTATGAGAGCAGTTAAGCCATTGGTTTACAGAGTGAGGAAAGTAAGTTCTTAGTGCCCCACAGGTGTTGACAATCTGCACAAGGTTGATGTTTCTAGTCAGTGTTTGTTATTGCCAATTTCCACAAAATATCATGTTTTTCTACATATTTATCAGCAACATTTTCCTCAGTTTGCTTAAAACAGAATGCAAAGCAGTTGCTGTTTCAACAGCGTGTCATTTATAACACCTAATCTGCATACATTGTTTTAAGTTTCTTTCTACGTTTATTGTTTTACCCATTATACATTTCCTCATGCTGATTGCTCTCCCCTCACATCCCAGTCTCCTTGATCATCAGTTAAATTCTTATCTGTTGACTAAGTCAAAATTAATTTATTATCAAAGTATGTATATGTTACCGTATACTGCCTTGAGATTCATTTTCTTGCGAGCATTTACAGAAAAATAAAGAAATATAACAATTTATGAAAAACCATCCATAAAGAATGACAAATAACCAATATGTAAAATAGCACAATGTGCAAATAAATATAAAAAAATAGAAAGCATGAGTTGTAGAGTCATTGAAAATGAGTCTGTATAGTGCCTCGTAAAATAATTCAACCTGTAATCCTATGTTCACAGAAATGAGTATAACAACCAGGGACTTTGATCATATTAACTGAGAAGTTTAATCTGTGAACATAGAACATAGAATAGTACAGCACAGTACAGGCCCTTCAGCACGCAATGTTTTGCTGACCCTTAAATCCTGCCTCCCATATAACCCCCCACCTTAAATTCCTCCATATACCTGTCTAATAGTCTCTTAAATTTCACTAGTGTATCTGCCTCCACCACTGACTCAGGCAGTGCATTCCACACACCAACCACTCTCTGAGTAAAAAAATCCTTCCTCTAATATCCCCCTTGAACTTATACCTTAAAGCCGTGTTCTCTTGTATTCAGCAGTGGTGCCCTGGGGAAGAGGCACTGGCTCTCCACTCTATCTATTCCTCTTATTATCTTGTATACCTGTATCATGTCTCCAAATCGGGTTTAGTATTACCAGCATATATTGGGTAATTTTTTTTATGCAGCATAATAATAAAACTAAATTACAGTAAGATGCATACATAAAAGTTAAATAGTGCAAAAAAAGTAGATAGTTTTCACAGGGTTCAATGTCCATTCAGGAATCTGATGATGAGGAAGAAGCTGTTTCTTAATCATTGTGTGTCTTCAGGCTGCTGTACCACCTCCTGATGGTAGCAATGTCCTGGTGATGAGGGTCTTCAATGATGCCACCTTTTTTTTTTGAGGCATTGTGCCTTGAAGATGTTCCGGATGTCGGGAAGGCTAGTGCCCATGATGGAGCTGACTGAGCTTGCAACTTTCTGCAGCTTATTTCGATCCTGTGCAGTGCCCCTCCCCCAACCCCCATACCAGAAGGTGATGTGGTCAGATAGTCCATGGTACGTCTGCATAAATATGTGAATGTCTTTGGTGACATACCAAATCTCCTGAAACTCCTAATGAAATATAGCTGCTGCAATACCCTCTTTGTAACTGCATCAGTATGTTGGCCTCAGAGACACCAGGAACTTGAAGTTGCTCACACTTTCCACTTCTGATCTTATCCTTTCTGAAGTCCACAATCAATTCTTCGGTCTTCCTGATGTAAAGTGCAAGGTTGTTGTTGCACCACCACTCAACTAGCGGATATATCTTGCTCCTGTTCATTTTCTCATCACCATCTGTTATCAGAAAATTTATAGATGGCATTTGAGCTGTACCTAGTCACACAGTCATGAAGTGTAGAGAGTAGAGCAATGGGTTAAGCACACGTCCTTGATATTTCTGATCTGCACAGACTGGTCTTCTGGAGAAGAAGTGGAGAATCCATTTGCAGAAGTAGGCACAGAAGCCCAGGTTTTGGAGTGTCTTGAACAGATCTGTAGGAGTGATTGTATTAAACGGCGAGCTCTAGTCAATAACCAGCAGCCTGACAAGTATTGTAAAGGTGATCCAAAGCTGCATGATGAGCCAGTGAGATGGCATTCACTATAGACCTATTGTGGCAATAGGCAAATTGCAATGGGTCCAGATCCATGCTTTGACAGTTGATTTCTAGCGTAACCGACCTGTCAAAACACTTCATCACTGTGCTACTAGATGATAGTTGTTAAGGCAGCTCTTGGGCACTGGTATGATCATTGGCCTTTTGAAGCAGCTGGGAAATTCTGATTGTAGCAATGAGAGATTGAAACTGTCTTTGATCACACCCGCCAGTTGATTGGCACAGGTTTTCCAAGCCCTACCAGGTACCTGAGCTGGTGTATCACAGTAGAGCCCAAAAAAGGAACATTTTAAAGCATGATGAATTAAAACTTCAGAAACTGGAATGTCAGCAGTTCAAAAGTATTCATCCCCCTTTGCTCAGTACTTAGTTGAAACACCTCTCACAGTTATTACAGCCAGTAGTCTTTTTTGAATAAATCTCTGTTAGCTTTGCACAACATGATGGAGCAAGATTTTCCCATCCCTCCTTACAAAATTACTCAAGCTGTGCTTGATTAGTTGGAGTGTGGCACTTAACAGCAATCTTGAGGCTTGCTAGAGGTGTTTGATCAGTTTAAGTTCAGGTCTCTGGGCCACTTAAGAACATTAATTTTCTTCATTTGAAGCCACTCCATGGTGGCTGTGGCAATGTGCTTTAGGTCATTGTCCTGCTGAAAAACAAACTTCCCTAGTTTAAGCTTTCTGGTTAAGGTTATAGGTATTTAGGATGCCTGTATTTAGGAGCATTCATCTTCCTGTCAATCCTGACCAGATATCCTGTCCTTGCTGCTGAAAAGCATCTCCATAGCATGATCCTACCTCCACCATACTTTACAGTAGGATGGTGTTACCTATTAAATTTATGCCATATATACTGCATAGTATATATGCAGCTAAAAGTCTTATCTGATCACAAGACCTTCCAGATCATTACAGTAACTTAGTGACGTTTTGCCAAGGTCTTTATGGGCAAGGGTATGTTTTTTTTTTAAAGCCAGGGCTTCTTTCTTGCCACTTACATTAATACCCTTTTTGAACAAGGCCTTGGAGATTGTGGAGCCATGGACTTTCATCTCCAGTTGCAGCCACTGACTTCAGCAGCTCACTCAGTGACTGGCGTCATAGTAGCCTCTCTTACAAGTTCCATTCTCCTCTGGCAGCTTAGTTTAGAGGAGTGGCCTGAGAGTGGCCTGACCTAGGCAGTGTGACTGTGGTTTCTTAGTTTTCTCACTTTTTTTTTTTTACAATGGACTGCACTGAGTTCCGGGGTATGTTCAGTGCCTTTAAGATGGTCTTGTATCCTTCCCTAGATTTGTGCTTTTTATTGTCATTTCCCTCCCTTGTCTTGAATGTTCTTTGTCTTCATTTTGGTTTGAGCTGTTGAAAATCTACCATACTGTTGGACCTCATAGAGAGAGGGTGTTTATTTTCCTGAAAGATCCTTCAATTTTCTACACCAGTGGAAAGTTAAGTGTAGTAATTGCAAAGGGGATGAATACTTTTCCAGCCTCAGAATTTTAGTTTTTAATTTTTAGTAAATTGTTGACAGGTTTGAATTTTTTTCTTTTGAGTTGACATGATGCACAATGATTTGCAGATTAGCTTAAAAAAAAAACAATTCAATATATTTTCAATTTAGAAAATGAGACAGAAAGATGTGGAAATAGTTGTGGGGGCTGAGTGCTTTCTCAAGCCACTGTAGCTTGTTGAATCAGTTCAGAGTTGAGGTGAGTGAAGTTACTACCCATGCCAGTTCAGGAGCCTGATGGTTGTAGGATGATAACTGTTCCTGAACCCTGGTGGTGAGAGAAACTGTCGTAAGACAAAGGGTGATTGGGAAAGGAGATTTAGCTGTAACATCTTTATAGTTTTACTTATTAAATTAGTAACCTTTTAAATAAATATTAGAACAAAGCACAGTACAGCACAGAAACAGGTTTTTTGGCCCACAATATTGTGGTGAAACAATAAAATTAGTAATCAAATGGCTAACCAAACTAATCTCTTCTGCCTACAGTGTCCATTTTCCTCACATTCGTGTGCCTATTTAAACATCTCTTAAAAGTCTCTACTGTTTTTGCCTCTACCACCGCCCCAGGTGATGCCTTCCAGGCACCCAACACATTTTAAAAAAAAAACAACAAACTAAATATTACTTATAAAGTTCTTTCCACAAAACTCCAGAGTTTTCTACTGATATGCAGGTAATTACATTTGACTTTGGAGCAGGTGCTGTTTGCTGTTTTGTAGACATAAGGGTGTTTGCAGGTTGTCAAATCCAGACAGGTGGGTATTGAACAACAAACTGAAGCAATACAGATGCTGACAATTATGTAACGGGAACATTCTATAATGTTTTAGAATTCTTTGGATCGGATATGCTACAGTTTCTAAAATAACTATATTTTGTAGTAAAATTTTGTACTGAGATGGCTAACATGATCATTGGGGAATTGGGCAGTCCTTTTTTGGCACATTAATGCCCATTATACTTTCCAGCCCTGTTACATGTCTTTATGTAGCTAACACAGTTTTTATTTGGAGCATTGTAAGTGGTTCCATTTTGGCAAAGTCAGCTTCTAAGATGAGGGGGGAAAGCATTTATTTGATTGTTCTCAATTGCCATTTGATATTGTCAGAATTAATGGGAAGGCTAAGATTTGGGCATTTATGGGAAGCCTGAAGATGAATTTGTTAATGTCATTTGGAAGTTGCCTGTTAAGCTTGTGAATCCTGTGGGAAGGTACCAATTGGCCAACCTTGTGTTGAGGCAAATGTAAGCATTTTAGCATACTTTTACTCCTGATTGTTCGATGGTCTCTGTACAATGTTAACAGTCAGTAATTGTGTACATGTCGTAGTTGAAAGGATTAATTTAGAGGTTCAATTATAAGTGAACAACTATTGCCTTTAAAATGCTGTGTAATGCTTTATATGGGGCATTGTGGTTCCATCTGTATTTTCTGGAATTTGGGAAATGTATTTTTGTAGATGTTTGAGATTTTTGCCCATACTGCCCTTCTTTATCTTCTCAATAAATTCTGCTGTATTTCAGCTAACTTTATTTCTTTCTTTATTTGTTGAGATACAGTGCAGAATAGGCCCTTCTGACTCTTTGAGCCCTGCCACTCAGCAACCCACCTATTTAACCTTGGCCTAATCACGGGATAATTTCCAATGACCAATTAATCTACTAACTGGTACGTCTTAGGACTGCGGGAGGAAACAGGAGCACCCAGAGGAAGCCCACGCAGTCACAGGAGAACATACAAACTCCTTACAGACAGCAGTGGTAATTGAACCCAGGTTGCTGGTACCTTTAAAGCCTTGTGCTAACCACTATGCTACCATGCTTTCTGTTGGAGATGTCTTTAAGGGTTCATTTTTATTCATTTTGGATGCATGGGATAGAGATAATTACGCTGGGGAATGTATGACAAATTGCCCTTTATTGTTTTTGCCAGTTACTTGACCAGATATTTCAAAATTACATAGGAACATCTGTCCAAATTCATAGATTGTTTTCTCCAAACCCATAAACTAATCTTGCAGCCTTTTGTCTAAAATATCTTTTTGATGAGAAAGTATCTTTCCATTGTCTGTTTTTTAAAGGAGTGCAACATTGGATCTGATTCAATGTTTGTCTCTTTCTTGTGGGCAAATTCTTTAAGTAAATAAGAATCAAAGTGACACTGGGCTGGTAAATATAATCTTATTTAAAACTATAAACAAATCCTATTGTCAACAAAACAAGATTGGCCAATTTTCATTTCAAAGCTATTTTTTCCACTCTAAGTAAAGCAGGAAGTAGAAATTTAGCCTGTCATGATTTTATGAATTGGAAACTTCCTTGCAGTTACTGAAACCTGCATAAAGGTACAGGTTAAGAATGTTAATCAGGATAACTATAGGTGACACTCTAAAATCAAAACCTGTGGTTATATATGGCAAAGGAGATAGAAAAGGATTACAGTTTTAATTTGAAAGATGAATGCAAGATGTGATTGCAGATTAAGAAACAGTATGGTACAAAATTTAACAAGGGAGTGGAAGCAGTGCAAGCTTTCACTTGACAAACTTTTTTTGTGATCCACCTTTCTATTGCAACTTCACTTTTAAGAGGTCATATACAAAGTACAGTTATAAAAGCAGTTGGTCAGAATGTTTGCATTTTGAATGTAACAAATTACACTGCTTGTTTAGAATAAACATTGCAGATTGCCAGAGGAATAATATATTGCTTTTGGCTAAAGCAAACTTTGGACTTTGCACTTGGAGACATGGATGTTTCATTCTGCTCACATATGGGTTGGGAAGAGTTGCCAGCTGTTTCACTAACTTGTTTCCTGTTCTCTCCCTTTTAATGTTTTGTTTTTGTTGCTCTAACCCATCTCTCTTTGACATGACCTGCGCTTGTGACCTGGGAATGGCCTGGAAACCTGTCTCAACCTACCTTTTCTTTGGACTGGAACCTTTGTGCTAAATGTGCTGTTGAACCCCATAGTGGTGAAGCAAAGGATGCAGATGTACAACTCTCCCTACAAGCACGTGTTGGACTGTATGAGGACAGTGTGGAAAAATGAAGGGGCTGGAGCATTCTATCGGAGCTACACTACCCAACTGACTATGAACATCCCCTTCCAAGCTGTTCACTTCATGACTTATGAGTTCTTGCAGGAAAAGTTGAATCCTCACAGACAATACAACCCTTCCTCGCACGTTCTCTCTGGCGCTATGGCAGGTGCCGTCTCAGCAGCAGTAACAACACCACTGGACGTTTGCAAAACACTATTAAACACACAGGAATCCTTGGCTCTAAACTCCCTCAACATCAGCGGACATCTTTCTGGTATGGCAAATGCCTTCAGGACGGTTTACCGACTGGGTGGTATCCCAGCATACTTTAAGGGAGTTCAGGCCAGGGTTATCTATCAGATGCCGTCTACAGCGATTGCCTGGTCTGTGTATGAGTTCTTCAAGTACTTCATTAGCAAACATCACCATGAAAGAAGGTCAACTTACTGAAGTCAAATAAGCCAGCACAGACGCCACAAAAACCTATTTGGACTGCAATACTATACCTTTCCACTGTTACATCATTTCTAATAAGGGAAACTGGCGTTAAATCTGATCTGAGTTGCACACTTGAATTGAGTAAAATATTTACCATGTCTGCTGACAAATATTGTCAAACCAAAGTTTCTGTTTTTGTTGTAACATCTAAGAACCCAGGTAGACTTGGCCGTTGTCAATAAGTAAAACGCACAGGTACTAGCTGCTGGCACAAAATGGGTGTCTTGGCCATTGTTTAAAGATTTTTCCTTTTGGGTACTTTTTTCCCCTCCAGTTTACTGGGCTGACTTAAAAGATGTTTTTAAAATCAAAAGCACATCCAGGTTTACATGTCTAGCCAAATGTCAACTGTTGCACCAGTATAGGTGTACTGTATCATCAAAGTAGTTTAAAGTACTTAATGACTGTCAAGGTAGGCATCAAACTGCTTAACTGTTTTTAAACTGTATTTCACTGCACTCTTTGTAGTACATCAAGCTTTTTCATGCCTACATTTGCATCAGCAACATACCTAAATAAGAACTGAAATGGAGCCCTTTATATTCACTGGAATATTATTCTGGAGTTATTTTATCCAGCAAAGTTATTTGCTGTTGTAGAGAAAGGTTTTCACAAGGAAGATGATTAAACAATAAGACAAACATTGCAGTGTTGTCATTTCTCAATAGTTTGAAGTGCTAAGTTTCCTTTTTGTCAGAGGTTTTTCATGTTTTGATTGAAGTCCTTACACACTCAGCCATTCCTGTCTTGATTTATGGACTCTGTTAACTAATATGCACTGCATCTTAATGGTGCAGGAACACTGCCAAGAATTCATTTTCAACTTTTTGGAACTCCTCCAAAAATACTAAGGAGTTGAAAGATTTGATCCAAAAGGAGATTTTAAATATAGTAACTTGCGATAATCTGATTTTTGGAAATCCTGATTTGCATCTGGCTCAGGCTCACAGAGACCTGGTTCACTTGCTGCCTTTAAACCCATTGGGTTGTCAGGAATTTGCCTTCCTTACCTCTTACTCACCCTGCAAGTAAACCTTTAGGGAATCCTGCATAAGTATTCCTAAGTCCCTTTGCACCTTGATTTTTAAATTTTCTCCATCTAGAAAGTAGTTTACGCCTTTATTCCTTTCACCAGAAAAGAATGACCGTACACTTCCCTACACCATTTTCCATTTGCTACTTTTGCCCATTCTCCCAATCTGTCTGGGTCCTTCTGCAGACTCCCTGCTTCCTCAACACTACCTGCCTTCTATCTATCTTCGTATTGTCCGCAAACTTGGCCACAAAGCCATCAATTCTGTCATCCAGATCATTGACATAAATGTGAAAAGAAACAGTCCTAAACCATTGACAGCCAATCAGAAAAGGCCCCTTTTATTCCCACTCTTTGATCCCTGACAGCCAATCTTCCATACATTCCAGTATCTTTCCTGTAATACCATTTTCTCTCATCTTGTTAAGCAGCCTCATTGTGGCACCTTGTTAGAGGCCTTTTGAAAATCCAAATAAACAACATCCACTGACTCCCCCCCCCCCCCCCCAAAAAGTAATGAGAAGTTTGTTGGATATTCTAACATCCAGTAGTCTGGAAAATGTGTAAATCTAGCACCACCAGCATCCTGAGTATTTTAGATTGAATTTTACTAGGAGTGACGGATACTTAAGCTTTTAATTTGAAGTTCAGAAGACGCACAATACATATTGTACAATACAACCATGAATGCCAAGTCTCAGGAGATTTAAAGGAGGTGTGGTGCTAAAAACTTATATCTTGCATGCTTGTGAGAGGACAAAGCCCCAAGAACCCTTTGTCAGTTAAATGTTCCTTTTGATTACAGGCTGTTTTTTGTTTGGAGAACTAAATGTTCAGTAAAGTCTGACTTGTTAATACATAATGGTAGATTCTGATTGGGAGGAATTGACTTTATTTGAATATTTTTGGCCGTGTAAATATTTGTTTTTTTTAAAGCAAAAGAGCAATGATTAAGTAAAACAAAAAGATTAGCAAAACTGATTTAATGAACTGAAGACGCCACCATTAGGTTCTGGTATGTCAACGCTTGGAACTAGTTAAGCCAATATCCAATTAACTGATCTGAGAATCACCTTGTTCAGGCCTTTGGATTTCTCGCAATCAAATAGAAGAAGGTGAGTTTTTTTGGTTAGACATCTATTGAGTCCTTAGCCTCAAGACTAGTTATCACTAGTGTGTACAGTGGTTTAAATAGCCCACTGCTGAAGCCTGACCAGAGAAATAAAATGGCCATTTTCTGTTTTGATTTATGAAATGGATATTTCTGTTCATAACATTTGGACAAATTTAGGATTTTGTGTCCCACTCTCTCTTCTCTCCCCCCCCCCCCCATAGAAGACAATTGTAAATAAAAGTCGCATCATGTAATTTCTACTTGTCTAAATTTTTGTAGGTGAGCATTGGGGAAGGAAATTGGTAATATTTTTAAATGGTCACTGACAACACAATTAGATAATGCTGTGCAGAATAGGGAGCATTTTATCCCTCCCTTGCCATCATGTGACATCCTACTCCATAGAGTGCAGTCAATTTACAAATTATTCATTTGAAGTAAACCTATTAAAAAGGCCTATTTCAACTTTAGGTTAAGAATGATCAATGCATTTTTTTCTGCCTCAGTACATACACACAGTAATAAAAGGTTTCTGGAGTCTTTTTAATTGTACTTAAGTTGAACTAACATCTTTAATCTGGTATTTCCCTATGACTCTCATTATCAAGCTCATGTTTTGGTGCCACAAGTACATAAAATGGTGATTTTAATCTTCCACCTGGAATACATAGAACCTACAGTACAATACAGGCCTTTTGGTCCACAATGCTGTGCTGAACAGATACTTTAGAAATTACCTAGGGTTACCCACAGCCCTCTATTTTTCTAAGCTCCATATACCTATCCAGGAGCCTATCGTATCAACCTCTACCACCATCGCCGGCAGCCCATTCCACATATTCACCACTCTGTGTTTTTTTAAAAAAAAACAACTTGCCCCTGACATCTCTGTACCTATTTCCAAGCACCTTAAAACTGTGCCCTCTCCTTAATAATGTGGTTATTTATTCACTGCTGTAACAGATTGGCAGCCTACACTTGCTACTTAAATTGTAATTAGAGGGTCTTGATAACTTAATCAAAGAGTCTATGCCAACCATGCACTAATACTACATTTAACTCATCTTTTTACTGGCACATCATCATCCCTCTGTCAGTCACCATTTGTATACAATAGGTTTTACCCAGCAGGTAATTTCTGTCCAGAAAAACCAGGTTCAATAAAACTTCCATCAGTCAGCAAAAACATTACCAAAATACTGAGAGCTGCTGATTATCACTCCTAGCTCTGGTCCATCCACATATCAAATAACTTGTGTTCCCAAGAGCAAGTGAAAGTGACTGCTCTTCAGGTCAAGACAATATCACACTAGAAGTAGCATCCAGACCCCTTACTAAAATGGAAGTTGTTAAAGGGAAATTGCTCATTCAGCTGGATTCATAATCAGGAAAGAAAAAGAGACTGATTGTCGAGGCTCTATCACCACAGCTCCCAGCCCATCTTTGTAGGAAGAACTGTTTATGATTACTTGATGGTCAGTGCCATGTGAAATATTTTACCTAATGATGCAGTCTGTCCTGGCTACAAGACTTGGAGGACACTCAGTCATGAACTGATATAGTGCTAAGTTTGCACAAATAGTGGACACTATCCATTTTCCCAAGGCATATCAACAATATGCTCTTCAGTGACATCCCCATTCCTGACTCTCCCACTATAAAGAGCCAACAGGTTCATTTCTGGTGTGGAACTGAACTAATACCATTAGTCCAGAAGCAGGTCAGAATTTGAGTGTAGGTTTGGCAAATGATTCACCAAAGCCATTTAGCAGCTGTGCATTACATCTGAGGATGCTTCCTCTATAACAAGGGTTCCCTACCAGGAGTCTACAGAACCCTTGATTAATGATCGAGATTCCATGACATAAAAAAAGTTGGGAAATCCTCCTCTATAACGTGCATTGCAATGAAGGCCAAGATTTCTGTAAATAGTACCTCCAAATCACATTGTCTATCAGAAGGATGTAGGCAGCTGAAACATGAAAAGGTAGGCAAGTCTCAGTATCCCGACTTCAAAGTTATGTTGCTGTGATTCAGAAGAAGGGCATTTCAACCACTGGTCCTAGCAAGTCCATCAGTGCAATTTCCTTTTGCCCTATAGCCATGGAAATTATTGTTCTTGTGCCTTTTAGCTGCTCTTTAATTCTTTTATCACCACTAAAGATTAATTCACGGTAGATAATCTGCCAGCGTTTCTTTGGCATGTGGGAGGAGACTAAATACCCAACAACATGGTCTCAAGGAGAACAAACAAACAAATTACACAAAGACAGCATCCAAGGTCAGGATCCACCCTAGGTCTTTGGAGTTGTAAGGCAGCGGTGATAACTGGTATGTTCCTATACCTCTCTGAAGCAGAGCTTCCTACCTAATCACATGGTGCTCCAGTTTAACGTATCTTGTTTAGCCTGCATGAGACTCCGGATACTCAGAAACACGAGAAAATCTGCAGATGCTGGAAATCCAAAGCAACACACACTAAATGGTGGAGGAGCTCAACATCTAATGGAAAAGAGTTTTGGCCGAGACCTTTCATGACTGGAATGGAAGGAGAGAAGCCGGAGTAAAAACTGCTGAGTTCCTTCAGCATTTTGGATACTCAAATGCTTTCTGAGCCTAACAAGCCAGTCAATTTGTGGCATTAGGGGTGGGTAAAAGTTTTCATTGTCTGAACAATGTCTACATCTCGTTAATTTTAAAAAGTAGTTGTGCAAATCTTTCTATTTCATCTTTTTTCTTAATCTTTACTTTTCCTGAATAGAGGGTGCATGATCTCAAAATTCCCACCCACCTGCTTGCTCTCCAGTTTCTCAAAATTTTAAAGAGCCAAAATGTTCAATTACTGATCCGAAAATAGACTGGACCAGGTGTATTAAATACCGAACACATTCAGGAGTAGGTCAGAATTCCTTCCAGCATTAGTACCACATAAGATATTTTAGAATTGTTGTATATTTCTATCTGAGTTTAGTGATCAAGCAGGTACCTTGGAGTTACAGTTTGTTTCCTACTCCCTCTCTTGGTGAGGTATTGACACAGCACGAATTAAATCTGGTAGATCTGTCATCTGTCACTGATGGAGAGCTAAATGACGAGAGTATTTTGGAGTAAGTAGTTCTTCCTCTCCTCGCATGCCATGAAAAATCACTGAAAATGCTCGCTACAAAATGAAAGCATTTGGTTTCTGCCTTTGCTAGCCAAGAAATGTGTTAATTAGCCAGATCCCTACCTTGGAGCTCTAGGTTATAGTTCAAATACACATACTATTTCTTTAACATTAAAACAGTATTTGTTTCCCCTAAGTCATCAGACTGTAAATTCCAGACCTCTGCCATCCTGTGAGTGAAAATAGTTTTCCTCGTCTTCCCTTTAATCCTACAACCCACTTAAAAGTGCCCTGTTTTTGAAGAAGTTGTTAAAGAATGTAGTTCCCTCCTACTCCCCGTTTCTGTTCGCCTTATACTTCATGTACTTCAGTTTGATCTCTCCTCTAGAAACAACCCCTGAATATTGTGTTCCCTAGTAGCGGAACTTGTCTCGTCCTGCCGGCATTATTACAAATTACCTCTGTAACCTCTTTTTAAATGTGACCCTAACTCCATAATGTACACAGGCTGTGCAATATCTAGTACTAACTAGATAGATAGCCAGCGTAAGCTCTCTGCTTTTATATTCTGTCCTGCTTGTAAAGAAAAGCATGCTCATATGTTTCTGACCAGATTTTCTACCTTTAAGGATCTGTGGATATACATCATTTTGGCCACCTTATTGGGTACAGGAGTGAAACCTGGTGCGGCCTGCTGCTGCAGTGATCAATCACTTCTAGCTTCGAAGCCCTTCTGCACGCCATTGTTGTAACGCGTAGTTATTTGTGTTGCTGTGCTGTCGTCTTCCTGTCAGTTTAACCCGCTCTTGCCATTCTTAGTCCTCTCGTTAATAAGGTGCTTTTTGCCCTCAGAACTGTCGCTCACTAGATGTTTCGCTTTTGTTTTTCACACAATTCTCTGTCAACTCTAGATCACTGTAGACAGTTGTGCATGAAAATCCCAGGAGCTAAGCAGATTCTGAGATGCCCAAACCACCCAGTCTGGCACCAACAGTCATTCCACGGTCAAAGTCACGAAAATCACGTCTTCCCCATTCTGATGTTTGGTTTGAACAGCAACTCAATCTCTTAATCGTGCCTGCATCCTTTTATACATTGAGTTGCTGCCACGCGGTTGGCTGATTAGATATTTACATTATCGATTATTAGCATGTACCTAATAAAGTGGCCACGAGTGTAAATTTCTCATTGTCTGTCTTTCTTCATGTGTGCGTTTTTTTTAAAAAAAAATGTCTTTCCTTGTTACACTTCCCCAAGTGGCAATTGTTTCTCAAGGTCTCCCGCCTGCTCTTTATTTCCAATTTTAGCTATGGCATGCCATTAAAGAGACATATCAGCTTCCATGAACAACAAAGCATTTCATCCCAACGTTTAAAATGTCACTACAAGAAAATTTACAGTCTAAGGATTCTCAACCAACAGAGTTGATATCATTAAACAAATAATTGTTGACATAAACATTGGATACCTTGGACATTCTTCAAAATGTCGACTGTTTATATTCATTCTAGGCTCTGTCTGACTGAGTTCCTCTTGTACTTTGTTGTTTAAGATTTACAGAATCTGCAGAATCTCCTGTGTTTTTGTTTGTTAGTAGTATTTCATTGGATCTTCTATTTAGGACATTTGAGGACTTAGTTTAATAGCCGTAGGAGAGATATTTTGCTGGACTCCGGGACTTGGACGTCCACACAGTGATGGCCACAGTGTCACAAGGACAAATCTTTTGTTTTCCTTTTAAAAATCTTTACCATACAGATATTACAGAAGGAAAAGGAACAGGAAAACGAAGGCCCAATTGTTTCATACCGTGCCCGCGTCCATTTGTCTCAAAAGTACGTTTGTACATGAGACCATCAGACAGGAGATGGCGCTTACAGATTGCAAATTCCTCCCAGTGATGATAAGGATGTTTAACGAGAGCCGCCTCACCTTGCTTGTCAGGTTGTTGAAGAAAATAAACCTCGATTGGATATTAGCAACGGCTAAGTTGAGTGCCAGCTGGCTAGGTTGTCAGAATGATTTCAAAAGGAATATTTGTTCTCGGTGCTGCAAGGAAAGTACTTTAAAGCATGTTTATGGGCATTTGGCCTTGTTGTCTTGTACTTCGCTTTCAACTTATTTGATTGATCTCTATTGACAGCGTGGCGTTGTTTGGTCTTTGGTACAGGTGCATGTTTAACCTCTGGCCTCCGTTGAAAACTAAGCTGAGAATGAATATTGTTCATTACTGGGCACTGACAGCCCTCCATCAGTGCAGGGTCGGACGATCAACAAACACTCGATGTTGGAGACACATTTTTATTCTTTCTGCGCTGCTTTCCTTTATCACTTGGCAACTTGAATAAAGTCCGTTGACAAAGGAAAGGGTCTATAATATATTTAATAAGTTCCAAACTGCAACTACCTTTTGCATAAACAAAAAGTTTATCCTAACGTCCTCCCTATACCTTTGCCTAAAATTGGACGGAATGGTATCCTTGCGGCTACCATGACGGTTAACAGCGACAGCCGTCACCACTTGAAGTTCAATTCCCGCGGTTGCCTGTAAAGAGTTTGTACGTTCTCTCCGTGAACGCGCGGGTCTCCTCCGGGTGCCTTGGTTTCCTGCCACAGGCCAAAGAAGTACGGGTTTAGGGTTAGTAAGTCGTGGGCATGCTATATTGGTTACGGAAACAGGGTGACACTTGCGAGCTGCCCCCAGCACATTCATAGACTGCGTTGGTTGTTGACGCAAATGACATCTGATGTTAGCCCCTATTACTGAATAAGCAAAACACGGCCATTTATTTTGCAGTGACATCCGGACTAACACTCAGTATATTTCAAGAGCATTGAAGAAAATTCTCTTTATCCGCCACTTAAATGGAAACTTGCAGTGAGATAAGTCATTTGCATCAACCACCAACGCAGTCCGAATACGTGCTGGGGCAGCCCACCATGCTTCTGGTGCTAACCTAGCATGCAGTCAACTTATTAACCCTCACACGTTGTCTTTGGAATGAGGGGAGGAAATTGGAGGACGAAATACACAGTCATAGGGACAACGTACAAAGTCCCTACAGACAGTGACGATAATCTACTCTACTCTTGCAGTAGGAATGGGTTGCCGAGGAATGTCAATGGTGACATTTAGAACCACTTCCATTTAACATCCGCCTTGAGTACTGCAACAGCAAGGGAGTGGGTTTTGATTTAGTGTCTTACTCTATTCATTAGGTTCTTGATAAAGGAATATGAAGTTGAAGAGCACAGAGAGGGTAAATAGTAGGAAACTTTCTTTACCACAGCAGTAATATCTTAAACTTGAAGCAAAAATTTAGGAATACCTGAGGAAAGTCTTTTTTCACCCTGAGTGCCATTGGAATGGGGAATACTCTGGCTTAGTGGTTGGCAGAGGCAGATACTCTCACAACATTTAAGAAATTCCAATGAAGGTGAGTACAGAAAAGGTTCCTGCACCGCTAGGTTGAAGAACAGACACTTACTGTCAGGAATCTGGTTCTTGAAGGAACTACCACAAACCCTAATCACTACAGTTCAGCAACACTGACAACTTTGCTCTAAAGTGGACTTCTTTGTTCTAATTTGTTCTTTCTTGTAAAAATTGTGTATAATTTAAGTTGATGTTTTTCTTGTGGTAATGCACCTATGTGTCTATGATGCTGCTGCTATTTTTTCGTTGCATCTGTGCAAATATGTACATGTGACAACAGGTTCATCCTTGGCTTTGTAGCATCTGGATGCGCATTTGAGTTGCCAAGGTACAGACAGCTGAAGACCAAGTGATGGTAAATGAGATTAGTGTAGACGAGCACTTGATACCATGCACAAGAAGGGCTGAAGGACCTGTTTCTGTGCTGTACGACTATTAATATCCCATGGAAAATGAAATCTGCTTCCCTATACAGATACATACCTTCATGGTTTGTAACTGCCCACTGAACCAGCTCAGTAGCTTGCACAGTTATATCAAGCTGTTATATCTAGTAGCACAAAAAGGGAATGGTTTGTCACCATCTTCTAAGAGAAAATAGGGGTACTATTTATATATTGCCCTTATCTATATTGCCCATATCCTGTAACTTCATGAAAGACATACTTTTGGAATTAGTGAAACACTCAGTGATGAAAAGTATTTGTGGTTGAATGGCCAGTATATAGATTGCCAGTGAGTTTGACCAAGTAAAAATAGATGTTATATTACATAAACTCCTTTTATTCACAGTCACGAGTGGTTCAGTTTACAAATGCTGCAATTCATTCTTGTACTAAATAAGTAAATAAAAAAGCAGTTGCAGTTGCAGAAAATCTGAAGTAAATGCAGAAACCAACTTGATGGCATGAACATCAATCCCTCTAACTTGCAATAATTTCTATCTCTCCTCCTTCTCTCTTTTCCATTCCCCATTCCTGTTCCCCAGTTATTCCTTCTCACTTATCCATCACCACCCGTTGGTGCCCATCCTCCGCTTTTTCCCATAGCCCGCTCTCATCTCCTATCCGCCCTTCCCACCTCCCACCTCACTTCATTCTCCCCCCTCACCTGGACTTGCATATCACTTGGCAGCTTGTACTCCTTCTCCTCTCCCCATCTTCTAATTCTGACTTTTTCCCCCTTCCATGCCAGTCCTGATGAAGAATATCAGCGTGAAATGTCGATTGTTCATTCCTCTCCATAGATGCTGCTTCACTTGCCTAGTTCCTCCAGCAATTTGTGTTTGCTCCTCTGGATTTCCAGCATCTGGATTTTTTTTTTTGTCATCATAAACACAAGAAAATGCTACAAATACTCATCAAATGAGACTGCATCTGTGGGAAGAGAAATTTAATGCTTTGGATTGAAAACTCTTTGACAGAAAAGTTTTTATTGTAGTACTAAAGCATATGGAGGAAACTGAGATTGCAGATTTCACCATCTAGCCCCCAGGTGGCAGTATTGCAAAAAGTAAAGATAATTGGGTTTCCTGCTCCTGATAAAAGAGCCTGTTATCCTGACCGGGAAGGAAATCAGAATCAGGTTTATTATCGACGGCATGTGTCGTGAATTTTTTTTAACTTAGCAGCAGCAGTTTAATGCAATACATAATGCAGAAGAAAAAAATAAACGTATATCGGAGATTAAATATCATGCAAAAACAGAAATAATATATAAAAAAAAAGTGAGGTAGTGTTCACGATTCAATGTCCATTTAGGAATCGGATGGCAGAAGGGAAGAAGCTGTTCCTGAATCGCTGAGTGTGTGCCTTCAGGCTTCTATATCTCCTACCTGATGGTAACAGTGAGAAAAGGACATCCCCTGGGTGCAGGGGGTCCTTAATAATGGACGCTGCTTTTCTAAGACACTGCTCCTTGAAGACGTTCTGGGTACTTTGTAGGATAGTACCCAAGATGGAGCCGACTAAATTTACAACCTTCTGCAGCTTCTTTCGGTCCTGTGTAGTAGAACCCTCACCATCCCCCATACCAGACAGCGATGCAGCCTGTCAGAGCTCTCCACGGTACATCTATAGAAGGTTTTGAGTGTATCTGTTGACATACCAAATCTTTTCAAACTCCTAATGAAGTATAGTTGCTGTCTTGCCTTCTTTGTAACTGCATCAATATGTTGGGTCCTCAGAGATCTTGACACCCAGGGACTTGAAACTGCTCACTCTCTCCACTTTTGAAGATTGGTATGTGTGCCTTTGTCTTACCCTTCCTGAAGTCCACAATCAGTCTTTTCGTCTTACTGACTTTGAGTGCCAGGTTGTTGCTGTGACACCACTCCACTAGTTGGCGTAACTCACTCCTGAACGCCCTCTTGTTTCCATCTGAGATTCTACCAACAATGGACGTATCATCAGTAAATTTACAGATGGTATTTGAGCTATGCCTAGCCACAGTCATGAGTATAGAAAGAGTAGAGCAGTGGCCCTAAGCACACACCTCTGAGGTGCACCAGTGCTGTCAGTGAGGAGGAGATGTTATCACCAATCCACACAAATTGTGGTCTTCCGGTGAGGAAGTAGAGGATCCAATTGCAGAGGGAGGTACAGAGGCCCAGGTTCTGTAACTTCTCAATCAGGATTGTGGGAATATGTTCTGCTATAGGCAAGGACAAGGCAGGGTTAAAATGCAAGTTTCGATCATATGAAACCTTGACCAAAACTATGAACGTTTTTGCAGATATTTTAGTCTGTCATTTTAAGTAGTCATGAAGAAAGGTCTCAGCCCAAAGCATCAACTGTTTATTCATTTCCATAAAGGATGCTGCCTGACCTGCTGAGTTCCTCCAGCATTTTGTGTGTGTTGATTTCAAGTATAGAATTTTATGTCAATGTGTGGCAACATGGTGGCACAGTGGTAGTGTCATTGTTGCACGGTGACACCCAGTCACCGGACTTCAATTCTAAACTCTGCTGCTGTCATTGTGGAGTTTGCATGGTCTTCCCGTGAATGTGTGAATTCTCTCTGAGTGCTCTGATTTCCTCTGGGATTGAGAGGTTAGTTGGCCATTGTAAATTCCCTCCATTGACTTCATCTTCACTTCCCACGGTCTTGGGAAGGCAATTCATAATCAGTTCTTGCCATTCTCTGTTTTTACCTTTCCCATTGAGCAAAAGATACAAAAACCTGAAAGCACAGACCACCAGGCTCAAGGGCAGCTTCAATCCCACTGTTACAAGGATATTGAATGGTGCCCTGGTACGATAAAATAGATTGTCGATCTCTCAGTTTGCCTCATTGTGACCCTTGCACTTCACTCGAATGCCAGCTCTGCACTTTCTCTGTTACTAAGACACTACCTTCTGCATTCTCTTTTCTTTTTATTACCTTGATATAATTATGTATGTCATGATCTATTTGCATGACATACAAAACTAAAGCTTTTCACTGTATTTTGGAACAATAGTAGAGTTGGGACATAAAATCATTTTTGCAAGCACCAAATTCAACAGTGGAAAAATCATGATCACAACATCTCGTTTCAATAAAAGTAAGGCAATGGCTCCAGGAAAGGAATCAGAGAATGGTTACAGAGACCTGGGTACATGTGCATAAGATCAGTCTCATTTACTCATAGCAGTGGTCACCAAGTTTGATTGACTGGTGAATCACCCAATCATCAATGTTTTTACAACAAGTTAAAGCAAGACCTGATACTGCCTGATTTTTCAACATCATCATCAATATCAACTCACTTTCTCTCTACCCTTCTCTTTTCTGACTTGCCAATATCTGCAGCATTTTGTATTGGTTAAAGAAAATATAAAATCATCATGCCTTTCGTGATATCAGGTTGATTTTCACAATTTCATAGCCAGTAAGTACCTTTTCAAAAAGAAAGATGTAATCACTATTCTAAGGTGGAAATGTGAACCTGCAAGACCTCACAAACAGCAATTTCTTAATGACCAGAGAGTTGGGCATCTAAAAGATAGAAACACTAGAGATTCTGTAGATGCTGGAAATCCAGAGTAACACCCTTAAAATGCTGGAACAACTCAGCAGGTCAGGCAGTATCTATGAAGAGGAATAAAGAGTGGACATTTTATACTGAGACTCTCCATCAGAATCTCCTCTGTGAAGCCCCATCTGAAAACTGACTCCACCATTAACTCAATACTCTTTCAGATATTAGTTAAGATTGTCCATGATCCAGAGGTGAGCACTGAAAAGATAGCAAATCAAAATTATAATCTGGAGAATGCTTAAAATTGTGGAAACATTGCACAGTGAATAATTGAAAACAGAAAAATTACATCTCTCCACTCCCCCCACCCCCCCACCTCCACTGGTGAGAAGACACAAAACTTGAAAGCTGGCACCTTTAGGCTCAAGGTCAGCTTCTATAATACTACCAAAAGGTTATTGAATGGACTTTGACTTCACAATCTACCTTGTCATGTCTAGAACTTTATTGTCTATCTGTACTGCATTTTTCTAACTGTAATACTATATTTCACACACATTTACTACTTTTCCTTTGTAATAATTTGATGTCCTAAGTTTTGAAGTTACTGTATTTCCATGGATGCCATGCAAACTAACCTTTTCTCTGTGTCTCGCTGCATGTGACAATAATAAACCAATTACATCTTTCAAGAAAAAGAATTGGGTATGTGTGTACATCCAGGAAGGAATGAACAGCAGTGTGGCAATAGCTTGATTTGCTCGGTACAACTAGAATGGACAAATCTTCCTTCCATCTGGAGTTTAGACCATAAGACATAGGAGCAGAATTAAGCCATTTGGCCCATCAAGTCTGCTCTGCCTTTCAATCATGGCTGATCTTTTTTCTCCTCCTCCTCAACCTCATTCCCTGGCTTTCTCCCCGTAACCTTTGATGCCATGTACAGTCAAGAACCTATCAATCTCTGCCTTAAATGCACCCAATCACCTGGCCTCCACAGCTGCCTGGAGTAACAAATTCCACAAATTCACCACCATCTGGCTAAAGAAATTTCTCCACATCTCTATTTTAAATGGATGTCCCTCTATCCTGAGGCCGTGCCCTCTTGCCCTAGACTCTCCCACCATGGGAAACATCCTTTCCACATCTACTCTGTCTAGGCCTTTCGACATTCAAAAGGTTTCAATGAGATGCCCCCCGCCCCATCTTTCTAAATTCTAGCGAGTACAGACCCAGAGCCATCAAACGTTCCTCATATGATAACCCTTTCATTCCCAGAATCATCCTTGTGAACCTCCTTTGGACCCTCTCCAATGCCAGCATATCTTTTCTTAAATGAGGAGCCCAAAAACTGTTCACAATATTCAAGGTGAGGCCTCACCAGTGCCTTTTAAAGTCTCAACATCACATCCTTGCTCTTGTATTCAAGAACTCTTGAAATTAATGCTAACATTGCATTTGCCTTCCTCACCACCAATTCAACTTGCAAGTTAACCTTTAGGGTGTTCCGCACAAGGCCTCCCAAGTCCCTTTGCATATCAGATTTTTGGATTTTCTCCCCATTTAAAAATAATCTGCACATTTATTTCTACTACCAACGTGCATGATCATGCATTTTCCAACATTGTGTTTCATTTGCCACTTTATTGCCCATTCTCCTAATCTGTCTCAGTCCTTCTGCAACTTACGTGTTTCCTCAGAACTACCTGCCCACCCCCCCCCACCAATCTTTGTATCATCTGCAAACTTGGCAACAAAAGCCATCTATTCCATCATCTAAATCATTTATATTCAGCGTAAAAAGGAGCTGTCCCAACACCGACCCCTGCGGAACACCACTAGTCAATGACAGCCAACCAGACAAAGATCCTTTTATTCCTACTCACTACCTGCTACCAATCAGCCAGAGCTCTAACCATGTTAGCAACTTTCCTGTAATAGCATAGGCTCTTAACTTGGTAAGCAGCCTCAAGTGTGGCACCCTGTCAAAGGCCTTCTGAAAGTTCAGAAATACAACATCCACTGTATCCCCTTTATCTGTCCTACTTGTAACCTCCTCAAAGAGGTCCTCAATTTCTGTTGTGTTTCTGACTGCCTTCTCCCTTTACCCAAACTCCTGATGAAATGGGATAAACTGCTAACTTGGTTCATTGCTGCAGGCCATTCAGTCCATCAAGTTTGTTCCATTTGTTGCTGTCTTTACTTTCACAGCAACTATTAATGGCAACTCGGAAAACAATCTGTCTCAGTTCAATAATATTATTACACCCATATTAACCTAACAGATATTTTATACACATCTAAGGTAACTCAGAAGATTGACGACAGCAGGGCTGTAGATATTGTTTAAGCAGACTTCAGTCAGACATTTAACAAGGTTCCACCTAATAGACTAGTCCAGAAGGTTAAGGTATATTAGATCTACGTAAGATGTCTAATTAGATCCAAATTTGACTTGGTGATGGGAGGCAGAAGATAGTGTGGAAGGGCATTTTCTTTGATTGGAAGTCTGTCTGCAATGATGTCCACCAGAATCCCTGCTGGGATCCTGACTGTGTGTGATATATACTGACATTGGAATGTGAATGTATGAGATAGGATTAGTATGTTTGCAGATGACATAAAAATTAGTGGTGGTGTGGATAGCGAAGAACTTTGTCAAAATTTCCAGCAGGATAGAGAATGGATGGAAAGTTGGTCAGAGAAATCATAAGTGGAATTTAATCCCAACTACAGTGAGGTCATGGATTTTGCAAAGTCAATTAGGGTTAGGACAAGTACAGTGAATAGTAGACACCAAGAAATTGTTGATGACCAGAAAGACACAGTTAGAATTCATGGTGGCTTGGAAGTCCAATAAGATGAACTTGGCCTCATGGTCTACCTCATTCTCATCAGGGTTCCAAACTGTCCTTCCATTTGAGGCAATACTCCCAGTGCTTATTCTTTATGCCGATGAGACCCAACTCAGATTGGAGGGCTGCTTTGTCAAACATCTTTGCTCTGTCCACCACAATTGCCGGGATTACAAAGTCACAACCCATTTCAATTTCACTTCCCTTTCCCATTCTGAAATGATGATACGTGGCCTTTTCCATTGCCATGATGAGGCCACATTCAGGTTGAAGGAGCAACGCCTGATATTGGTCTGGGTAGCTTCCAACCTGATGACATAAATATCAATTTCTCCCCCCTCATTCTCTCTTTTTCCATTGCCCATTCTGGATCCCCTCTCACCTGCCTATCGCTTCCCTCTGATGCCCCTCCTCCTTCTCTTTTTCCCATGGTTCACTGTCCTCTCCTATTAGATTCCTTCTTCTTCAACCCTCTACCTCTTCTACCTATCACCTCCCAGTTTCTTACTTTGTACCCACATCCACACCCACAACCTTCCCTCTCACCTGGTTTCTCCTATCACCTGCCAGCTTGTAATCCTTCCCCTATCCCCCTACTTCTTCCCCTTCCTTTCCAGTACTGATGAAAGTTATCAGCTTGAAAAGTCAACTGTTTATTCCTCTCCATAGATGCTGCCAGGCCTGCTAAGTTCCTCCAACACCTTGTGTGCATTCCTCAATCTGACCTCGCACTTAATGTTTACCTGCACTGTAGTTTGTTATTGTTTTACCTGGTGTTCTCTCAGTGTTCTGTTGCAATGAGTTGATCTGTGTGGACAGTATTCAAGACAACTTTTTCACTGTACCTCAGTACATGTGACAACAATCAACCAATTTATTGTTGGTGACGGAAGTTTCTGTGGGGGAACACTTTGCATCTAGCAATCACAAAGCCATTAGCTTTGATGTAAATATGCAAACATGGTAGGTCTGGTCCACAGGTTGAGATTCTAAATTGGAGGAAGGCCAATTTTGAAGGTATCAGAAATGATCTGGCAAGTGTGGATTGGGACAGGTTGTTTTCTGGCAAAACTGTACTTAGTAAGTTTTTGTACCTTCAAAAGTAACATTTTGAGAGGACAAAGCTTGTGCCTGTCAGAATAAAAAGTGAAGATAACAGGTGTAGGGAACCTTGGCTTTCAAGAGATATTGAGGCCCTGGTTAAGAATAAAAAAGGAGGTGCGTAGCAGGTATAGGCAGGTAGGAATAAATGAGGTGCTAATGGAGTATAAAACATGCAAGAGAACACTTAAGAAAGAAATCAGGAGGACTAAAGGAAGTCATGAAGTTGCCCTAGCAGACAACGTGAAGGGGAATCCTAAGGGATTCTACAGATATGTTAAGAGCAAAAGGATTGCAAGGGACAAAACTGATCCCTGGAAGATCAAAATGGTAACCTATATGTGGAACCAAAAGAGATGAGGGAACTCTTAAATATTTTTTTGCATCTGACTCAAGGGATGGCCACAGAGTCTGTAGACATGAGGCAAAGTGGCATCAACTTCGTGGACCCTATGCACATTACAGAGGAGGAGATGTTTGCTGTCCTGAGGCAAATTAGGGTAGATAGGTCCCCAGAGCCTAACAAGGTGTTCCTTTAGACCCTGTGGGATGCAAGTGCAAAAGTTGCTGGGGCCCAGCAGAGATACTTAAATTATCATAAGCAACAGATGAGGTACCAGAGGATTAGAGGATTGCCAGTGTTGTTCTGCTGTTCAAGAAAGGCTCTAAAGTAAATCAGAAAATTATAGGCTGTTGAGCCTGACATCAGAAGTGGGAAAGTTATTGAAAGGTATTTTGAAGGACCAGATAAATAAGTATTTGGATAGACACGGACTGATTAGGGATAGTCAGCATGGCTTCATGTGTGTTAGATCATGTCTAATCGATCTTATAGAGATTCCTGAGGAAGTTACCAGGAAAGCTGATGAAGGCAAAGCAGTGGATGTTGTCTACATGGATTTTAGGAAGGCATTTGACAAGGTCCTGGCATGGGAAGTTGGTCAAGAAGGTTCAGTCGCTCAGCATTCAAGATGAGGTAGTAAATTGGATTAGATATTGGCTTTGTGGGTGAAGCCAGAGAGTGGTAGTAGATGGTTGCCTCTGACTGCAGGACTGTGACCAGTATTCCTTCTAATTTGTAATGACCTGTGTGCACAAAAATAGTGTGCTGTGCAATTTTTTCCCCAGTGATAACAACATGTGTACACTGAATAATTTCTTCAATAAAAACTGCATAAATAATCCCTCTAAAATCTGCAGACGAATTGTTGCAAACTTCACGTTGTCAACACCATCCGATTCAGAAATGGGGAAAGGAAATGTGATTGCGTACGCTTGTGAAATACACTTAACATGACAACAAGGTAGAAGGTGACAACCTTTTGTGCTCAGTTTAAATTTCTCTGTGCACTAGTAGCAAAAGATGAGTGCACATGCACACTGGGGAACATTGTCTGTGACTGGTGAAGTGCAGCAGGGACTGGTGCTGGGTCCATTGTTGTTTGTTATCTATATCAACAATTTGGATGATAATATGGTTAACTGGGTCAAAAAAATTGTGGATGACACCAAGATCTGTGGTGTTGTGGACAGCGAGGAAGGCTATCATGACTTGCAGCGGAATCTGGACCAGCTGGAAAATGGCATATGGAATTTAATGCAGACAAATGTGAGGTGTTTCACTTTGGAGGACTAAGCAGGGAAGGTTTTACACAGTGAACAGAAGGACACTAAGGAGTGTGGTAGAATGAAAGGATCAGGGAATACGGGTCCATAATTCATTGAAAGTGGCCTCACAGGTAGATAGGGTCATAAAGAAAGCCTTTGGCACTTTGAGTACAGGAGATAGATGACGCCTAATTTGGAGTATTGTGTGCAGCTTTGGTCACCTACCTACAGTAAAGATGTTAATAAGGTTGAAAGAGTACAGAGAAAATTTACAAGGATGTTGCCGGGTCTGGAGGACCCGAGTAATAAGGAAAGATTGAATACCTTAGGACTTTATTCCTTGGAACGTAGAAGAATGAGGGGAAATTTGATAGAGGTATACAAAATTGTGAGGGATATAGATAGGGTAAATGCAAGCAGGCTTTCTCACTGAAGTTGGGTGGGACAAAGGTCATACATTAAGGGTGAAAGGTGAAAAGTTTAAGGGAACATGAGGAGAAACTTCTTCACTCAGAGGGTTGTGAGAGTATGGAACAAGCTGCCAGCATAAGTGGTGCATGCAAGCTCAATTTCAACGTCTGAGAGAAGTTTGGATAGGTATATGGATAGTCGGAGTATGGAGGGCTATGGTCCCGGTGCAGGCTGATTGGAGTAGGCAGTTTAAATGGTTATGGCATGGACTAGATGGGCCAAAGGGCCTGGTTCTGTGCTATACTTTTCTATGATGTTAATTTCGCAATTTACAGCCAGATAGTGTTATGAAGCAGGCATATGGAATGCTTGCCTTCAAGGCATGGAAAATAAAATTTGTGATGTTATGTTACAACTTTAAAAAACACTGAATACATGGAGTATTCTGTGCAATTCTGGTCACCACACTGTAAGGAGGATTTGGTTACATTTGGAGTGCACAGGAGTCAGCAGGGTGTTGCCTGGATTGGAAGATTTTAGTAATGGGGAGAGATTCATAGGCTGGGTTTGTTTTCCCCAGAGCAAAGGAGAAAAACATATAAATTAATAAAAGGCATAAATAGGGTAGATTGAATTTATTTCCTTTGGTTTGACTAACCAAATTAGGAGGGTTGAAAATTTTAGGAAGGAATCTTAAAGGGGATTTGAGGGATTTTTCCCCCACAGGGATTGATTGATTGATATTTGGAGCTCATTGCCAGAGGAGGTGGTGGTCAGATACAATTACTACATTTACCCAGGCACTTGAGTAAGCAAGGCATGGGATACAGATCTAATGCGGGCAATGGGATGTGTAGATGGGTAAAAGGGTTGGCATGGTGGGTTGAAGTTTCTCTGCTGCACAGCTCTGTGACTCTAATCTTCTTGAGGTTGCTGTTCTGGTTTTGGGTGTTTCTAGGTAAGTGGAGTAAGCTACTCCTCACTAGAGGCTGTTCAAGCAAATTAGCAGTAGAAGGTGTTCTGAGATTATATACGTGTACTGAGCATGAACCCTGAACGAAACATTTACAAGGTACCAGCACGTCCCACATCCCTTTCATACTTATGTTTCCCTTTATTTGACACCTTGCATTAACGCACTCAAATAGTCTAGCTGTGAACCGGTGCAACCCCTAAATGCTTCACCGTGGTTCACAAAAAGGTAATTTTACCCAGAGGTGGGGGTTGGAGTATGTACTATTGCTTTTGTCCTCCTAGGTCTGGGGTGGGAATAAATCTTTGTGTGCATGTGTCAGTGATGTGACTGTGTGTCTGGGGTGTGACTGTGTGTGACTTTGTGTGTGTGGAAAAGGAAGACAAAGGTTGGAATAACTGCTCTTGGAATCACATGGCCATTCCTTCGATCATTTGAGAGCAGGAAATCATAACAGCAAATACTTTGCAGAATGGGGCAACATCTGTGGACAGAGAGAGACATCAAACGGTTAGGGTCACTGAGCTGATGTTTGCAATGATCCCGCGTTGTCATTAAGCTCCCCTCTGAACTCTGGTTTCCATTTCTTCCCCTGTCCGTGGCCACGTGCTAACCATCCCCTTTGGAATCCTTTACGGGTTCATAATGTGCGGGTTTCCACTCTCAAAATAGTCCTCCCTCAGCTACCACTTGCACTTTATCCAAAAAACCAGAGGCATTGATGGAACGGGCAGCCAGAGCCTTTATCCCAGGATGGGAATCTCTGATATGAAGGGGCGTAACTTTAAGGTGTTTGGAGGAAAGTATAGTGGAATGTCAGAGATGAGTTTTTTTACACAGAGAGTGGTGGGGATGCAAAACGCTCAGCTGGGGGTTGGTGGTGCATTAGGGACATTTACGAGACTCTTGGGAAGGCATGTGGATGAATGAGGAATGGAGGATTATGTGAGAGGGAAGAGATAGATTGATCTTAGAGTAAGTTAAAGGGATGGTACAACATTGTGGCCTGAAGGGCCAAGCGCTGTACTATTCTGTGTTACCATGTTCTATGTTCTAAAGTTCAGTACATTCGGATATGTGGCCTGCTCATCAGGTTAGACAGTTAGGCAGATGGATTAGACCTCATCATCTATTTCATCATGGCCTTACACCTTATTGTCTGCACTTTCCCTGAAACCCTAACACTTTATTCTGCATTTCGTTGTTACTTTGACATGTTCACCTTTGATGTGATGAAGTGATCTGTACTCATGGCAAGCAGAACAATGTTTTTCACTGTACCCCGGTACATGTGACAATAACAAACTGATTACAACTATGAGGAGAGTCACAGTAGAGTTAGCACCACAGTATAAGCTGGCAACAATCTGCCATAGCAACGTGGTGAATTGAGCAAAGTGTGTGTGTGTGTGTGTGTGTGTGTGTGTGTGTGTGGAGATGGGGGCGGGGGAGTTAGACAATGTCCAAGTTGAAACTCTGCGTCAGGAGGGGTGGCCAGGATAAAGAGTGGGGTTGTGGGGAGGGGAGAGTGGTGAGACAGGGGCTCAGGTTGGTTGGTGGACTGAGGAGGGGTGAAAGATGTTGGGCATGTTGTGACTGTGGAGTTTGAAGACAGTGGCGTGTGGGTGGTAGATAGATCTGCTGAGCTTTGTGGGCCTGCTAAGCAGGCGTTGGAATTGTGTGACGACAGTTGCGGACCGCCCCCATCACATCTTGGCCCATTAATGTTGGTTGTTAATGCAAAGACACATTTCACTGTATGTTTTGATGTACACATAATAAATAAATTTGTATCTGAATCTGAAAGGCAGACTATAAAAACTGAGAGGCAATTTGACGGAGATGAGGAAGGAGATGCTGAAGACTGGGAATAACTGCTGGAGGGAGATAAGCAGGAACACAAAGGGCCACTAATGCTGGGAACTGAATAAGTAGAGATGATTGTGGGAGCAACACATACAAATTGTTGGAGGAATTTAGTAGGTCAGGCAGCACCTGTGGAAATAAATAGAGTTGATGTTTCTGTCTGAGACCCTTCTTCAGGACTGGAAATGAAGGGGGGATGCACCCTAAGTTCTGGAGGAACTCAGCAGGTCAGGCGGCATCTATGGAAAGGAATAAAGAGTCAACATTTCGGGCTGAGAGCCTTCATCGGGACCTGGGTGCCCAAAGGTCGGGGGAGGGAAGGGGAAGGATGGCTAGGTGATAGGTGAAGCCCGGTGGATGGGAAAGATTAAGGGCTGGAGGGAGGGGGATCTGATGGTACAGGCAGATGAAACCGTAATCAGACAGTGTGGGGGATATGTTGTGTGTGGTGAGATGAAGGAACCAGGAGGGAGAGGAGGGATGGAAGTGAAAGATGAAGGACTGGAGGGGGAGAAAGGAGATAAAATGGGAGGAGGAGGAAGAGAGGGGGAAAGGAGAAACCCACCGGAGGGAAAGGGTTACCTAAAACTGGAAACCCAGTGTAGTCCCCCTTCCGCCAGGTCCTGATGAAGGGTCTCAACCCGAAATGTCGACTCTTTATTCCTTTCCATAGATGCCGCCTGTCCTGCTGAGTTCCTCCAGGACTTGGTGTGTGTTGCTCTAGAATTTCAGCAGGTGCAAAATCTCTTGCCTTTAGGAACATGAGGCTTTGTTTCTCTAGTTTGCTCTGGTCCTCACCCTGGCAGCGGAGAAAGCCGAGGATGGGCAGGTTAGTGTGAGACTGGGAAGGGAATTGAATTGCTATACCACTGGGAACTCAGACCACAGCCACTCTGTAAAAATGCTCGGTCAGTCCGTGATTGTTGAGGAGGCCAACGTCGCAGGATGCAGGAGACGAGGTTGGAGTAGATGGTGCAAGGTGAATCTATGCCTCGCTTCAAGTCCCTGGGCGGTAGACGGAAACAGACAGTCAGAAAGACCCGCACCCTAATCTGCAGAGTCTGACCTCCGGGAGAAAACACTATCAGATCTCACGGTCAATTGCTTTCCCTTGCGCTACTCACTGTGGACAGCTTGTGCGGACAGCGGTTACCTTTGATCCTCTGTGGAAGTGAGCCGCTGTCAGGGGCTGAACCCGTCCCATTAACAGTCCGCTCTCGCTGGGAAAAGCTCTGACTCCCTAAGTACACTGCACTTTGTGAGGTCGCTGGAAGCCTGGTTTCTGTTCGCGTTCACAGGATGGAACTCAATATTAAACACGAGATTCTGCAGATGCTGGAAATCCAGAGCAACTCACACAAAATGCTGGAGGAACTCAGCAGGTCAGGCAGCATCTATGTAGAGGAATAAAGAGTGGATTTTCGGTCTCGGCCCGAAAAGTCGATTGTTTATTCCCCTCCATAGATGCTGCCTGACTTGACGAGTTCCTGCAGTACTTTGTATGTGGAACTCAATAAAATTTGCAAAGGCAACGGCCAAGAAGTTATGACTTCGCCTTCCCGACCTAGCAACTTCCTTGGCCCTTTGAGTTAAAAGATGGAGACTCGGGCCACCTATATTTTACTGGGTATTTGCTGATGTATAACCGTGTCCTCCAGTCCGGGCTCTGCACCTGATTAAACAACCCCAGGGTGGGGAAAAGAGATGGCTTTGTTTTCCACCCTTCCACTGTACAAAACAGTGTATGTTAGACAGTGTATGCAAGTCGGCCTCGAACTCAGCACAAAGACTACATCTTGAACTCGATTATTTGTGTTTCTCTGGTGGAGTTTCTGTGGGTCTGCTAGATCCACAAAGCAGAGAGCCAAGAAAAGCACACACGCTGCCCGGCCACCCTGTCGAGCGATGTTTAGGACAGATGACAGTCAATATTACTTCCTTATGAAAATGACACGCTTTCGATTTATTTACACTGAGAGTACATGTCTAATAGGCACTTTTCCGCACTCGGCATTGAAAGACGAGTCAAATAAGCCACCGCACTTCACAGCTGGGCTGCTGGCTAGGAGTGGTTATTGCCGGGGCGTTAGATCACCTTTGGATCTGTTCGCCTTTGTGATCCCGTCGCCGCTGTTACCAGAGGTTGTCACCGGAGTTCTTGTCTCCCGGATGGAGGACCACCAGCCCTGGAGAACTACAGCCCCCGTTATTAACACCAGCTCTCGGTTTCATCTGTCCCCGCTCAAAGAGATCCCGTGTTTGGTTCGAACGCGGGAGGCGTGTCAGCTCCAGATAGGAAAATATGAGACAGGCTCACCCAGCTCGCACTGAGAAAGCCGCCAGCGCTTCGTTGGTGGTCTTTCCAGGAGAAGATCGTGGGCTGAATCGCCAAGGCGAATCCTGCCCGCGCGGAATGTGCGGTTGGGAGAGACACCGAATCACTCCTGCCACACACACACACTCCCCCTTCTCCATTTACTTAACACCACAAAAATTCAGCCAGGAGGCGTGAATGCCAATGAATTGTTTTGATCGTTGGGCAAACACCAACCAAATTGGGCACAGCGACATCACGAGTAACATTGCGAGGATGCCCTGGTTCAACGAGTTGTTAAATTTTCGCCACCTCCCTCAAAATAATACAGTATAGGGGATTTCATAGAGAATGGGACCTTTGGCTCCTTAGCTTCCTGCTTCAATCAAGGGGAAAGCGTGGGAATGCAGAATACAGAACAGAACAGCACAAGAACATGCTCTTCAGACCATGATATACGACCACGAGACATCGGAGCAGAATTAGGCCATTCGGCCCATCGAGTCTGCTCCACCATTCCAACATGGCTGATTTATTATCCCTCTCAACCCCAGTCTCCTGTCCTTCTCCCATAACTTATGACACCCTTTCTAATCAAAAACATATCAGCTTCCGCTTTAAATATACCCAATCTACCTCATAATGGCCCTAGCACCTTAATGTCCACCTGCACTGTACTTTCTCTGTAACTTTAAAACGATACTTAAGTTCTGCTGATAGTTTTCCCTTATACTACTCAATGTATTTATGCTTTGAGATGATTTGCATGGATGGTATGCAAAACAAAGTTTTTTCAGTGTATCTCAGCACACGTGACAAACATCAAGCAATTGCCAATTAGCAATTCATGAGCCTGTCTAAATTATCATATCTGCTAATATTACTGCCTGACAGTGCATTGCAACTATCTATCGCTGTCTGCCAGTAGCTGGGTGGTGATGGATGGAAGTGACAAATGGCTGATCAGCGATTCAGGAACAGCCTCTTCCTCTCTGCCATCCAATTCCTAAATGGACATTGAAGCTTTGGACACGACCTCACTTTTTTCAATATACAGTATTTCTGTTTTTGCACATTTAAAAAAATCTATTCAATATACATAATTGATTTACTTGTTTATTTATTATTAAGTTTTCTTTTCTCTTGTTGCTGGATTATGTATTGCATTGAACTGCTGCTGCTAAGTTAACAAATTTCACGTCACATGCCGGTGATAATAAACCTGATTCTGATTCTGAAGTGGAATCTGATGGGAGAGGACAATGGGCCAGTGGAATGGAGGGAGGGAGGTGGGGAGGGGAGCCGGTGGGAGGAATGTGTGGGTAATGGGCAGATAGAGGTGATAGGGGAGTGGAAAGAGGTAAGGTGATGCAGGTTGTTAGTATCAAGAAAAATAAAAGAAGGAAGGGACAGAGGGGAGCGGTTAGTGGAAATTAGGGAAATTGACATTGTCCTACCAGATTCCATCGTTTTCAGCCTCCATCACCTTCCAGATTCACCATTCCCACTCTCTCCACTCCTTCATCTGTCCATCAGCCCTCTTCACCTGGAACCATCTATCCCATGCCTGCTCTTGCTCCACCCCCACCCCCCAACTTTTTACACTGGCCATCTCCCCTCTTTCATTCCAGTTCTGATGGAGGGTTTCAACCTGAAACATCGGCTGTCCATCCCCTCCATAGCTACTGCCTGACCCACTGAGGTTCTCCAGCTGCCGCCATGGTCACTACTGTCCTTGTGAGTTTGTGGGATTTTGCTGTATGCAAAATGGCCACATGATAAAACTCACTGCAGCCCTGCACATTCTGGTTAGTCAGTACAATAGACCAAATGGTTGAGTTAAATGTTGATTCCTTCAGTAGAGGGTGGTAACCACTGAAATAAACTCCTAAAGTTCCACCCCAGTGACATGGTACAAAATTATAACTGAATTTAGTTTAGTAGAAGTGGAATGAGATTAGTAAAAAAAAACTTCCTAAAATAAGGTAGATGATCTTGCAGTGCAGTTAGAAATTGGCAGGTATGATGTTGTGGGCATCACTGAGTTGTGGCTGAAAGAAGATTATAGTTGGGAGCTTAACACCCAAGGATAAACATTGTACAGAAAGGACAGGCAGGTAGACAGAGGAAGTGACATGGCCCTGTTGTTAAGAAATGAAAACAAATCCTTAGAAAAAGATGACAAGGGATCAGAAGAGGTGGAATCCTTGGAGATAGAGATAAGAAACTGCAAGGGCAAAAAGAACCTGATGGGAACTACAGTATATGTAGGCCTCAGCAGCCATTTTCTGTCAAGGGAAGTGATGCCAATGGGCAGTACCAGGATGTGGGCTACAAGTAGGGTGTTCAAGTAGGGTTAAACTCACCTCAACATGTCTTTTACAGTTAGGGTTGCCAACTTTCTCACTCCCAAATAAGGGACAAAGGTAGCAGTCAAATCCTGGGACACTTTATCCCAAAAAAGACTACCATGACCAAGAAGCCTTGCACGGGCACCTGTTTGCGCATGCGTGTACGTGCCGATTTTTCCCTCCACAAATCAGTTTTGCCTTCATCTTCCCGACTACACTGTACATACATTATTTCTACTTCATATAGGCTGTGTATTTATCATATCATTCCTGCTTTTACTATATGCTAGTGTTATTTGTTTTTGGTTTTATGTGTTATTTGGTATGATTTGTTAGGTTATTTTTTGGGTCTGGGAACGCTCAAAAATTTTTCCCATATAAATTAATGGTAATTGCTTCTTCGCTTCACGCCATTTCAGCACGAAAGGTTTCATAGGAACGCTCTACGTTAGCAGGGGAAATACAGGACAAATCAATTTAGCCCAATACACGGGATGTCCCAGCAAATACGGCACAGTTAGCAACCCTATGTTCAAGTTCAACAGAGCGTGACAGGGAACGAGGAAAGGTGTAGCTGACTCATCTCGTTTCCTCACGGCCCAGTAGCACATGCTTTGCGGCCCGGTGGTTGGGGACCGCTGCACTTGGGGATCAGCTATTCTGGATTGGGTGTTGTGTAATGAATCGAGTGTGGGCACGTGGCCAAGTGGCTAAGGCACTGGACTAGCAACCTGAAGGTCATGAGTTCAAGCCCCAGCCAAGGCAACGTGTTGTGTCCTTGAGCAAGGCACTTAATCACACATTGCTCTGCGACGACACTGGTGCCAAGCTGTATGGGTCCTAATGCCCTTCCCTTGGACAACATTGGTGCCGTGGAGAGGGGAGACTTGCAGCATGGGCAACTGCTGGTCTTCCATACAACCTTGCCCAGTCCTGTGCCCTGGAGAGTGAAGACTTTCCAGGCGCAGATCCATGGTCTTGCAAGACTAACGGATGTCTTTGAATGAATCGAATTTGATTAGGGAGCTTAAGGTAAAGGAACACTTTGGAACCAGTGGTCAGAATAGGATAGAATTCACCCTGCAATTTGAGAGGTAGAAACTAAAGTCAGATATATCAGTAATACAGTGCAGTAAAGGGAATTGCAGAAGCATGAGAGAGGAACTGCTTGGAAGGGATGGTGGCAGAGCAGCAATGGCTGGAGCTTCTGGGAGCAAACTCGGAAGGTACAAGATAGATACATCCCAAAGAAGAACTATTCTAAAGGCAGAATGATGTAACTGTGGCTGACAAGGGAAGTCAAAGCCAACAGGAAAACTGAAGAGAGGGCATACAATAGAGCAAAAATGAATGAAACATTAGAGAACTGGAAAGCTTTTAAAAACCAGCAGAAGGCAACTAAAAAGCATGGGGCACAGAAGATGAAATAGAGACCATAGACCGTAGGATATAGCAACCAAATTAGGCCTTTTGGCCCATCGAGTCTGCTCTGCCATTTTATTATTCCTCGTAGCCTCAATCTCCTGCCTTTCTCCTCTGTCCCCTCTTGCCTTGACCAATCAAGAGTCTTATCAACCTCTGCCTTATTTATACATTGAGATTGGGCCCCTCCGGCTGCCTGTGGCAATGAATGCTACAGATTCAGCACTCTCTGGCTAAGGAAGTTCCTCCTCATCTCCATTCTAAAAGGACAGCCCTCTATTCTGAGGCTGTGTCCTCTGGTTTTAGACTCTCCCACCATAGGAGACATTCTCTCCACACTCACTCTATCAAGGCCTTTCACCATTCGATAGGTTTCAATGAGGTCACCCCTCATTCTTCTGAATTCCAGTGAATACAGGCCCAGATCCATCAAATTCTTTTCATATGACAAGCCATTCAAACCTGGAATAATTTTTGTGTATTTCCTTTGAATACTCTCCAGTTTCAGCACATCCTTTCTAAGATAAGAGGCCCAAAATTGCTCTCAATACTCTAAGTGAGGCCTCACCGGTGATTTATAAAGACTCAAAATTATATCCTTGCTTTTATGTTCTCGTCCTCTGGAAATGAATGCTAACATCGCATTTGCCTTCCTCACCACTGATTCATCCTGTAAATTAACATTGAAGGTAAATTAACCAATAATATTAAAGAAGATATCAAAAGTTTTTTCAAATACATAAAGAGTAAGTGAAGCAAGAGTAGATATTACTGCTGGAAGATGATGCTGGAGAGGTGGTAATGGAGGACAACAAAATAGCGGATGAACTGATTAAGTTTTTTGCATCACTCTTCACTATGGAAGACTCTAGCAGTATGCTGGAAGTTCAAGATTGTCAAGGGGCAGAAGTGAGTGCAATTACTAGGGAGAAGACGCTTGGGAAACTGAAAGGTCTGAATGAGTCACCTGTGATAACCCAGTGTTCTGAAAAAGATATTAGTAATGATCCTTCAAGAATCTGGCATGGTTTTGAACGACTGGAAGACTGCAAATGTCACTCTACTCTTCAAGAAGAGAGGGAGGCAGAAGAAAGGAAATTATACGTTAGTTAACCTGACCTCAGTGGTTGGGCAGATATTAGAGTCAATTGTTAAGTATGTGGTTTTAGGGTACTTGGAGGCACAGGATAAAATAGGTCAAAGTCACCATAGTTTCCTTAAGGAAAGATCTTGCCTGACAAATCTGTAGGAATTCTTTGAAGAAATAACAAGCAGGATAGTCAAAGGAAAATCAGTGAATATTGTGTACTTGGATTAACAGAAGGCCTTTGACAAACAAGGTGCTGCACATGAAGCTGCTTAGCAAGATAAGAGTCCATGGTATTACAGGAAAAATACTAGTGTTGATAGGTTATTGGCTGATTGACAGAATGCAAAGGATGGGAATAAAGGGAGCCTTTGGTGATTAGCTGCCGGTGACTAGTAGTGTTCCACAGGGTTGAATTGGGACCACTTCTTTTTACATTATATGTCAATGATTTGGATGATAGTACTGATGGTTTTGTGGCCAAGTTTGGAGATGATTTGAAAAGTAAGTGGAGAGGCTGGTAGTGTTGAGGAAGCAGAGTAGCTGTGGAGGACTTAGACAGATTAGCAGAATGGACAAAGAGGTGGCAGATGGAATACAGTGTTGGGAAGCATATGGTCCTGCACCTTGGTAAAAGGGATAAAAGCGTATACTGTTTTCTAAACAGGGATAAAGTTCAAAATCTGAGGTACAAAGAGACTTGGGAATTGTTGTGCAGGATTCCCTAAAGGTTAATTTGCTGGTTGAGTCTGTGGTGAGGAAGGTTAATGCAATTTTTGCATTCATTTCAAGAGGGCTAGAATATAAAAGCAAGGATGTAATGCTGAAGCTTTATAAGGCATTGGCGAGGCCTCACTTGGAATATTGTGAGCAGTTTTAGGTCCCTTATTTAAGAAAGGATGTGCTGACATTGGAGAGGGTTCAAAGAAGGTTTATGAGAATGATTCCAGGAATGAAAGGGTTACGGTATGAGGAGCTACTGATAGCTTTGGGCCTTTACTTGCTGGAATTGAGAAGAATAAGGAGGGACCTCATTGAAACCTATCGAATGTTGAATGGCGTGGATAGAGGAAATGTGGAGGGGATATTTCCTATATAGGGGGAGTCTAGGACCGGAGGGTACAGCCTCAAAATAGAGGGACATCCATTTAGAACAGAAATGAGGAGGAATTTTTTTAGCCAGAGGGTGGGGAATCTGTGGAACTTGTTGCTACAGGTGGCTGTGGAGGCTGGGTCATTGAGTGTACTTAAGGTGGAGGATGATAGATTCTTGATTAGTCAGGGTATGTAAGGTTATTGGGAAAAGGCAGGGGACTGGGGTTAAGAAGGAAATGGATCAGCCATGATAAAATGGCAGAGCAGACTGGATGGGCCAAATGGCTTAATTGTGCTCCTATGTCTTATGGTCTTATGGCCGACTCATGGGCTGAATGCCTAATTCTGCTCCTATCCCTTATGGCCTAAATTACAAATAATTTAGAATTAATAAATGTATATTTATAAACAATGTCATTTGATAATTTATAACCATTGTAAGTGAGATGAGATTAGTAAAGATTCAAGATTAAAGATTGTTTATTTTATACAAGTGTAAAGGATTGTTACTCTGGATCTGATGCTGCATCTGAATGAAACTCCTAAAATACAAATGATTTATCATTAACAAATATATTTTTATAAATTTATGACCATTTACTAATTTATAACCATTGTTATGCGATGAGATTAGTAAAGCCCCAGGAACCTCCATCCCAGTGATGTGACACAGATTATAATTATTAGCAGGGTCAGTTCAATAACCTGGATTAAATGTTATGCACACTTCAAGCGCAGCCATTTGCAGATACTTGTCCCCAGTTTCCGAAGATCTTTAAGATGGAGAGAGGAATGAGAAGACAATTATCAATGTGACAAAGATGAAATTCAGTTTTCCTGGAATCATTGGGTGGTTTGCTGTAGAGCTACCAACTTCCTTCCTTTGTATTTTATCCATACACTTGATACAGAGGTTATTGTCAAGGACCTTGGCACTGCCTGGCCTTGTCTGTAAACAATTTAGTCTTCTGAGGTTTAGTTCAACTGCGTATGCTTACCACATGGACCATGGGTTAGCCAGAGGAATGTGAGGCTTACAACAGGTGGAATTTTAACACGAAAGTATGCTCCTGCTCACACCATCACTCAGATTGGTTGCTTCCACCTTGACTGATATTTATATAACGTTTATAATGTTCCAGTTTTTAACTGGTATAAAATGTTCCAAAAGGCAACAGTATTATCAAGGAAAACTGAACAATGGGCCACAAAAGAAGGTATTAGTGCAAAAACGAAGGGTTTAAGGAATGTCCTAAAAGGGAAGAAAGTAAAGAGTTTTAAGAAGGAATTCTGGCTCTAAGGGCTCAGCGTGTAATTACAGACATGAGCTAACAATATTTGGACGGTTGTAAGGCCAATGGAGGTTCTACAGAGGGAGGGGCAAGGTCGCAGAGGAATCTGAAAGCAAGGAGAGATTGGGACTTTGAGTTCAGTAAGCAGAGGGGCTGATAGCTAGAATGTAATTCGTGTTAGTTAGATTCAGGGCAACAGGGTTTTGGAAGACCTCCAGTTTAAGAAGGGTGTGAGGTAGGAAAATGGATGGTTAAGGCATGGAGAAAGGGATGACGACAAATTAGGAAAGGCAGGAGTGGAGCGTGGTGGTGATCTTGATGGCAGAGATGATGATAAGGAGGAGGAAGCTCAGCGTAGGGTCAAATAGGTTGCAGGCGCTGGGATTTATTTATTTTATTTTAGAGATACAGCATGGTAACAGGCCCTTCTGGCCCAACAAGCCTGCGCCGCCCAGTTACACCCGCGTGGCCAGTTAACCTATTAGCCCACACATTTCTGGGACGCAGAAGGAAACTGGAGCACCGGAAGGAACACACGTGGTCTCGGGAAGAACATACTAACTCCTTGCAGACAGCAGCGGGCATTGAACCCGGGTCACTGGTGCCGTAATAGTCATACGCTAGCCGTTACGCTGCCATGCCACCACCTTCCTTACGTATGTATATATTTATTCTCAGAGACCATGTAAGGGGAGAGATGGAGAGATTCTGAATGCCAGCATAACTATACACTTGGAGACCACACTGAGAACATAGAACAGTACAGCACAGTACAGGCCCTTTGGCAGATGGCATACTTATCCTTTAACCAACTCCAGGATCAACCTAACCCTTCCCTCCCACATAGCCTTCCATTGCTCTATCACCCATGTGCCTGTGTAAGTGTCTCTTAAATATCCCCGATGTATCTATCTCTACTACCCCCCTTGACAGTGCGTTCTCCACACCTACCACTCTGTGTAAAAACCCCTGCCTCTGATATCCCCCTCCCCCTACACTTTCCTCCCAACACCTTAAAGTTAAGTGCCCTTCTATTTGTTGTTTCTGCCCTGGGAAAAAGTCTTGCGTGTGCTTGGAATATTGTGTGTAGTTCTGATCGCCCAGTTACTAGAAGGACGACAATAAGCTGCAGAGGGTGCTGGAAAAATTCACAAGGATGTTACTAGGAGCGGACGGCTTGGCTTACAATGAGAGACTGAATAGGCTGGGATGTGTTTCTGCCTGGAGCACAAGAGCCCGAGAGTGACCTCATAGAGGTTTATGCAGTCCTGAGGGGTGCAGATGTGTTGGATGATCACAGTCTTGTTTCCAGGGTAGGGGTGTCTAAAGCTAGAGGAGATAGGTTTAAGATGGGAGGGGAAAGATTTAAAAGGGACCTGAGGGGAGGTATTTTCACTTGGAAGGTGAAAGGCCTAGATAGAGTGGATGTGGAGAGGATGTTTCCTATAGTGGGGGAGGTTAGGACCACAGGGCACAGCCTCAGAATAGAGGGACATCTCTTTAGAACAGAGATGAGGCAGGAGAATGGGGGGAGAAGGTTAATAAATCAGCCATTATGGAGTGGCAGAGCAACTTGATGGGCTGAATGTCCTAATTCTGCTCCTATGTCTAATGCGATGAGGTAAACTTACAACGTTTAAAAGACATTATTCATACTGTATATAGGGATATGAAAGGTTTAGACTTCAAAACAGGGGCTCCCAAAATTTTCAATGCCATGGACCATACCAGTAAGCAAGAGATCCATGGACCCTGGTTGGGAAGCCTTCCTCCAAAGGATCAGATTGACGCCTTGGTCAGTATGGGCCCACTGGGCCAAAGGGCTGTATAACATTATGAGCTCTATGAGAAAATAACCAGGGAACATTAGCTTCAATGTTATGAGTCTCTGAATAGTTGAACTTCATGCTTGCTTGGATGTCAAATGGAGGCAGATACCTGAACTGGATATTGCATGCATCTGCATTTGATTGCTTCCATGACTTGGATAAATTTGGCCTGAGATTATATTCTCTTTAGAGAGCCAGTCTTGTAAATTGGTGCTGAGTTGACACGGCTGTTTGCATTTGTGTTTCACATGTCAGATGCAGTGTTAAAATGAGGCCCCCCCTGCTTTCTCACATCCATGCAGAAAGTACAAAGGCATCTGTTGAAGAAAAGTCGAGGAGTTCCTTCTTCCTTCTGTCACAGACTAACATTGATCCAGACAAATCAAATAACACTACTTTAATGTCCCTTGCTTGTGAAAGATGTTGTAGAAATATAACTCTTCCTATGTACTTACAGCGTGCCTTCTGCATCTCACATTCCTTCTGTTGAAACAGTATGTTTGGCACAAATTCAGGCACTGCTTCTCCACACAAAACCATTTAAAAATCCTCCTCCTGTGCTTAAAGCAACAGGTTCAGACAAGCAAACTTGACAGAAATATCAGGAGAAAATTTAAATAGCATCTTGAAGTGGGTGAGTTTGGCGGAGAGACTAGGGAGGAAATTTCAAAATAAGTGTTGAACATAATGTGTGTGAATGGCTTCCGGCATCAGAGACTCGGATTGAGATTCATTTATTTATCATTTGTACATTGAAACATACAGTGAAAAGTGTCATCTGTATTAACAGCCAACACACCCAAGGGCGTGCTGGGGGCAGCCCGCAAGTGTTGCCACACATACCAGGCCACACAGCACGTCCACAATGTTCAGCAAAGCAACACAAGCGACAACAACAACAACAAACAATAACAGCAAAACAAGCCCTTTCCCCACCTTTACTCCCACCGATCCACTCACTCACACACGCAAACAGACCTCCTACCCCAGGGCAGGCTGCCTCTGGCCCTCCAGGCCTTCCACCCAGACTCTAAGACTTGCAGGCATTGGGCCTCTAAATTTGGACTCACCCAAAGACTCGCCAACAAAGTTCTCCAGCATTGCGTTTGTTGCTCCAGGTTCCAGCGTCTCTTGTTGAAAGCTGAAAGTGAAGTTTATCATCGTATGCACAGGTGCAATGAAAAACTTACCCGCAGCAGCATCTCAGGCACATAGCACTCACAAGAAAAATAAATTTAAACATAAATTATGCACACATTTTACAAAAAAAATAGAACAAAAATGTCAAGTTTAGGGCAAAATACATATTTCCATGTTTCATACATATTTCTGTATTTGCTGATGGTCATTCCACAGTGTAATCCCTCATTATTCTAAATGTCACAATCAGTTTTACATAGTCCGAATACTTAGGAACTGTGTAAGCTGATGAGCTTTCAGTCCAGTAAACAAACTAGATGGAATATTTCCCAAGATATTTATGTCAGCTGCAGCAAATATTAAATGCAGTTTCAAGGCCTAAGACAGGAGATGCAGAAGCCTGAAGTCCCATATCACCAGGTTCAAGAGCAGCAACTTCCCTTCAACCATTTGGTTCTAGAAACTAAATTACAAAACCCTAACACTATAGTTTAGCAGCATGCTTTGACCACATTGTGCTAAAATCCACAGACAGTTAAGTGCACCAAGTTCCTGGGAGTTCACCTCACAGATGACCTCCCTGAACAAGAAAGCACAGCAGTGCCTCCACTTCCTAAGAGGTTTGAGGCAAGCAAGGCGTCCTCCCCGCCATCTTAACTGTGTTTTACAGGAGCACCATTGACAGCATCCTGACAAGTTGCATTTCCATCTGGTAACACACATAAAAATTGCTGGTGAACACAGCAGGCCAGGCAGCATCTATAGGAAGAGGTACAGTTGGCGTTTCGGGCCGAGACCCTTCGTCAGGACCCTTCGTGTTTGTGTTTCCATCTGGTATATGGTATCGGACCAGGAGTCCCTACAAAGGACTGTCAGAGCAGCCGAGAGGATCATAGGAGTCTCCCTACCATCCGTCAGGGATATTTATCAGGAGCACTGCGTATGGAGGACCCTTAGTACTATCAAGAATCCCACCCATCCATCCAGCATCCTCTTTGACTTTCTACCATCAGGCAGGAGACTCTGATGCATAAAAACAACAATGGTCAGGATGAAAAATAATTTCTTCCCCCAGGCCATTAGGCTTCTGAACTCCCTGATGCATCGTATTCGAAGTGCCACTGGTTAATCTGTTCTGTACCTTACGATATTTAATATTAATGCACTTTAGTTTGTTATTTATGTGTGATTCATCTGTAGATTTTATCCTTACCTTCATAAGTTATTGTGTGTTATGTGTACTACTGTGCTTTGCATCCTGGTTTGAAGAAACACTGTGTCGTTTCTATATACCTATATATACATGTATATAGTTAAATGACAATAAACTTGACTTGAAATAGACATTGTTGATTGAATTCCTTGTAAAACAATCTGTGTATAACCCTGGACATCAAATTTTTTCCAATGTGTTGCTATCTCGGAAATTTTTTATTTGTCATGATAGACTGCTTGAAGTTGAACACACATATAATTTCAGACTACTTGTATCACATAGGAATTTGGAGAAACAGAAATTAACTTTTATTGAATCTAATGTGTTTAATTGTGTAATGGTGCTGAAGCTTTGCAACCATTCAGCTAAGCTAAAAATGTTTTGTTGATGATTTATGTTTGTGTTCAGTGTCTGAGGCTTCTCACTTAAGTATCCAACAATAATCAGCCATCATTGATGGATTCCAGTTGCCCCGATACTGTTTCTCCATGACCGCAATGTCCTGGTGAAACCTTTCACCATGCTCGTCACTGACAGTGCCAAGATTTGCAGGGAAGAAATCTAAATGGGATAGTAGAAAATGAATCTTAAGTGACATGTTGCATTTCATGGTTTTGTATGCTTGAAGCATGTTGTCAACCATCGACATTTGCCAAGAAAAATTTCAACAGCATTCTGGAATGCCTTCCATGTGATTTTCTCCGGTTCCACTGGAGGTTCTTCGAATTGCCTGTTTGATTTGTGGATCAACAAAACTGTCTTCCTTAATCTTGACATCAGTTATTCTTACTTGAATAATGAATTGAAATAATAAATATAGGCAATTTCAAAAAATGGTGCATGACAGGGAAACTTCATGGTGATTTTCATGATCAGCAGCCCAAAATCCATAAGATGCACCCAAAAGTATTCAGAAGCAAGTTCTTTTGTTGTCCAGTGTAATTTATATTTTTCTTGTGAATGCTGTTTACCTGGTGCTGTAAGTTTTTCACTGCACCCATGCGTACATGCACAATAAACTCAACTTTGGGATTTGACTAAAATTGACTCTTTTTGTTCTAATTTTGTTCTTTCTTGTAAAATTATGTGTAACATGTTTATTTTATGGTTTTCTTGTGAATGCTACTTATATGTGCCTGTGATGTTGCTGCAAGTAGGTTTTTCATTGCACCTGCACACAGGAAAATAAAATTTGACCTTGACTGTGAAAGCATCCAAGCAGCTTCCCGCAATCACTGTCGAACGAATTTTGACGCTCACTCCTGAGCAGTGATTAGGGCATATGACCAGATAACCAAGGAGGCTCTTGAACAATATAATCCTTTCAGGGTGCATTCACACATGTTGTAAATATGAATGGAAGGCTAGAAGTGATTTTGTTTAAATAACACTAGGACGAGATTAATATTTGGCAGGTGGCTTGATGCCAACAACAGGTCTTTGACCCAGACACCCTGGCAAAGCAAAGCACATAAACATTAGGTAATAGTGAGAAAAATAAAATGAAAATGCCAGAAATGTTTCTGAAGTCAACAGTTCTTACAGTCGTGCTATTGAAACCCTGAAGATTCTCCTTGTCTCAGGAGAGTGCAAAATACAAGTACGCCAGGGTGAATGAATTAAGACTTTCAATATTTCTGCTGCTTGGTACTTTTTGTTTAGTAAGTACTGACACAGAGGAAGCTTTTTGATTATTATTTTATCTGGGTGATTTTATTATGCAGGTAAATAATAATTATTTTTATGAAATTGGTAATCATGGATTTAGGGTGGCAGGGTGGAGATATATCTCTACCAAAGGAGGTTAAGGCACCTCTTCCCTCCTCTAACCTGCAGGTCAACCTTGGGCGAAGTATAGCACCTGCTTAGCCCTCCCCCGCCCCCCAGATCACGGTCACATGAAGCCGTGGGAGCAGGTGGTGGATGGTCGTATGAGCAACTGGTGTATATCACAAGTCCTGGTATGTGACTATTGTCACTATGCAGACAACGTGAGGAGTATTGACAATAGCTGGGGTCACCCATCTTGTAAAGACAGTGCCCAGAAGAAGGCAACAGCAAGTCATTTCTGTAGAAAAGAATTGCCAAGAACTATCATGGTCATGGATAGACAATGATTGCCTATGTCACACAACATGGCACATAATGCAGGAAGGAATGAATCAGCTTCCGAAGGGCATGCTGTCTCATCACACTTGCCTATTCTGCCTCCTTTTGATCAAATGCAGCAGCACAGTAGTGTACGGTTAGGAGACTGAGGGGTGACATTACAGAGATGAGTAAAATGATGAGGGGCATAGATAGGGTAAATGCACCCTGTCTTTTTCCCAGGGAAAGAGAATCGAAAATCAGAATCAGATTTAATATCACCAGCATATGTTGTGAAATTTGTTGTCTTTGTGGCAACAGTACAAAGCAATACATAATAATACAAATAAATATGTGAATTACAGTAAGTATATATATATATGTGTGTGTGTGTGTGTGTATATATATAAAATAGTTAAATTAAATACGTAGTGCAAAAATAGAAATTTAAAAAGGTAGTGAGGTGGTGTTCATGGGTTCAATGTGCATTCAGAAATTGAATGGCAGAGAGGAAGAAGCTGTTCATGGATCACTGAGTGTGTGCCTTTAGGCTTCTGTACCTCCTTCCTGATGGTAACAAAGAGAATAAGGCATGACCTGGGTAATGGGGGTCCTTAATGATGGACGTTGCCTTTTTGAGACTTTGCTCCTTGAAGGTGTCCTGGCTACCACGGAGGCTCGTGCCCATGATGGAGCTGACTAATTTTATAATTCTCTGAAGCTTATTTTGATCCTGTGCTGTAGTTCACCTCCGCACGCACCCCCCCCACCCCCCCCCGATACCAGACGGTGATGCAGCCAGTTAGTGTGCTCTCCATGGTACACCTGTAGAAATTTGTGAATGTCTTTTTGATGACATACCAAATCTCCTCAAACTCCTAATGAAATATAACCCACTGTCTTGCCTTCTTTATGGCTGCATCAATATGTTAGGTCCAGGTTAGATCCTCAGAGATCTTGACCCACAAAAACTCAAATCTGCTCACTCATAGAACATAGAAATAGTACAGCAAAGTACAGGCCCTTCGTCCCACAATGTTGTGCTGACCCTCAAACCCTGCCTCCCATATAAGCCCCCACCTTAGATTCCTCCATATACCTGTCTAGTAGTCTCTTAAACTTCACTAGTGTATCTGCCTCCACCACTGACTCAGGCAGTGCATTCCACGCACCAACCACTCTGAGTAAAAAACCTTCCTCTAATATCCCCCTTGAACTTCCCACCCCTTACCTTAAAGCCATGTCCTCTTGTATTGAGCAGTGGTGCCCTGGGGAAGAGGCGCTGGCTATCCACTCTATCTATTCCTCTTATTATCTTGTACACCTCTATCATATCTCCTCTCATCCTCCTTTTCTCCAAAGAGTAAAGCCCTAGCTCCCTTAATCTCTGATCATAATGCATACTTTCTAAACCAGGCAGCATCCTGGTAAGTCTCCTCTGTACCCTTTCCAATGCTTCCACATCCTTCCTATAGTGAGGTGACCAGAACTGCACACAGTACTCCAAGTGTGGCCTAACCAGAGTTTTATAGAGCTGCATCATTACATCGCGACTCTTAAACTCTATCCCTCGACTTATGAAAGCTAACACCCCATAAGCTTTCTTAACTACCCTATCCACCTGTGAGGCAACTTTCAGGGATCTGTGGACATGTACCCCGAGATCCCTCTGCTCCTCCACACTACCAAGTATCCTGCCATTTACTTTGTACTCTGCCTTGGAGTTTGTCCTTCCAAAGTGTACCACCTCACACTTCTCCGGGTTGAACTCCATCTGCCACTTCTTGGCCCACTTCTGCATCCTATCGATGTCTCTCTGCAATCTTTGACAATCCTCTACACTATCTACAACACCACCAACCTTTGTGCCGTCTGCAAACTTGCCAACCCACCCTTCTACCCCCACATCCAGGTCGTTAATAAACTCTTTCCACTTCTGATCTGTCTATGAGGACTGGTGTGTGTTCCCTCTTCTTACCCTTTTTGAAATCCATAATCAGTTCTTTGGTCGTACTGGCTGGAAAGCAAGAGGTCATAGGTTTAAGGTGAGAGGGAAGAGATTTAAAAGGAACCTGAAGAGGCAACTCCTTTTTTTTTACAAAACTATAAAAGTTTATTTACAACACATATACACAAGGTACAGACATTCAATATTTACAAGACAGTAAGTTTACTCAAATTAAAATATGGTTACTACCGTCTATAAAACAGTCAATACCCCAGGGGTCCCACCGCTTCCTGAAGTCCCCCACTGTACCCATTGTGCCTGCGTGCTCCCTCTCCAAGGACAGCCGGCCACGAACGTGGCCTCAGAAAAGGGGCAACTCCTTCATGCAGAGGGTCTGTGTACAGGGAACGAGGTAAAGATAAAGATTAACTGTATTTGCTTTGCTTGTCACCTGTACATTGAAACACGTGGTGAAATGCATCGTTTGCATCAAAAACAAACACAGTCCGAGGCTGTGCTGGAGGCAGCCTACAAGGGCTGCCACGGTTTTGGTGTCAGCATAGCATGTGCACAATTTTACAACCCTAACTGCTTTTGGAATGTGGGAGGTAACTGGGGCCCCTGAAGGAAGCCCATGGAGTCACGGGGAGAACATACCACTGCTTACAGAAAACAGCAGGAGTTGAGCCTGATATGCTGGTGCTGTGAAGCGTTGAGCTGGCCCCCATGCTGCTGTGCCACCCCCAGTATGAGTAGAAGTGGCTGAGGCAGACAAAATAATAAAGACATTCAGACAGGCACATCATCAGGAACTATGTAGAGGGATGTGGGGCAAACAGAGGCAAATGTGACTAGCTCTGATGTGCACCTTGGTCAGCATCAACCTGTTGGGCCAAAGACCCTGCTTCCATGCTGTATGACTGTGACCCCATGACTCTGAGACACGGACTTGGACGTAGCCTGCAGACAGTAAACCTTGCAAAACTGAAACAAGAACAGGCCATGCAGGAAAAACTCAGCAGATCAGACAACAGCTATGGTCAGAGAAATGGAGTTGGTGTTTGAAGTCAGTGGAAGTTCATATGAAAGGCCTTTGAATAGAAACATTAACTTTTCCTTTGTCCTTGACTCCTCGCTGACCTGTTGAGTGTTCCAGCGCTTTCTGCTTTTATTTCGGGTTTCCAGAGTGTGCAGTATCTTGCTCTTACACATATCGCAGTTGTTTGTTAGAGGGAATGGGCCAGGTTGGGCGGCCTCCATGCGTCAGAATGCTGGCTATGTAGGGAGAAAAAAAGTGCAGGTTTTCACAAATAAAACGACATGAGGCATTTTATGTTGAAGAAAAACCATAACAACTCATTTACTGTACTCCGAAACACTGAACACAAAGTGTGGTAACAGTACTTTACGTAATTACATATTACGTCGGACCAGGCTCTTAAAGTGAAACCTCAACTCAATGTCCATGGTTGTGAATTATGTCCATTTTCACCAATTACATTACCCTCCACAGGTACCCCAGAATTGTCTAAAACCGGCATTGTCCGGAGCTCAGGCGTGCTGCCTGAGGAACAGCGGAGGCCTCTGGCTCGTCTAGGGGTGCACTGGCGTGCTTACGGTCACGTCATGATGGCAGGGGCATGGCAGCGGAATCTTCCAAATCTTGGTGGGGGCTGGCTTAAGACGATCTGATGAAACATATTCAGCTTTACCCCTCTTATCTATGGTAAAAGTCTTTTTTCTCTATTCCAAAATGTGGAACGGGCCATCATAATGGGGCCTAAGCGGGAGTTGGTGTACATAAGAACATAAGAAATAGGAGCAGGAGTCGGCCATCTGGCCCATCGAGCCTGCTCCACCATTCAATAAGATCATGGCGGATCTGACTATGGACTCATCTCCACCTACCTGCCTTTTCCCCGTAACCCTTAATTCCCCTACTGTGCAAAAATCTATCCAACCTTGTCTTAAATATATTTACTGAGGGAGCCTCCACTGCTTCAGTGGACAGAGAATTCCACAGAATCACGGCAGATGAAAATAAATGAGACAGAATGTAGTTCAACAGGAACCCAAGAGTTCTGTACACCATGATGAGAGGAAGGAAAAGGTGCAAAGGAATCGAATTTACTGAGGAGGGAGGAACACCAGTGAGACACCGAGCAGGCAGTCGTGGCGTCAGGAACAAAATTAACTGCCCATGTACCAACTCAGCCACGGACGACTGGAGGTCCTCTTTTGGAGCTGTTCTGAACCCCAGCAGGACCCACGGGAGGTGATCATGCCAACAGTCATCCATCAGGGAAGTCCTCAGAGCAGCCTTTAAGGAGCGGCGAGACCGCTGGCATAGGCCTTTGGACTGCAGGTGATACACCATGGTGTGACGTAGCCTAACACCAAGAGTCTGGGCCATCGCAGCCAAGAGGTCTGATTTGAATTGGGGACTGCGGTCAGAGGAATATCATATGGGGTTGCCAACAGAGCAACCCAGGTGCTGATGACTGCCTGAGCCGGGTCTGTGGCTGTCATCGATGTTAGTGGGACGGCCTCTTTGGTAGTAGGGTCTACCATGGTGAGGAGGTGCATGAAACCATGAGGTGGTGTGGGAGAAGGCCAACAAGGTCCATATTGACATGGTCAAACCGTCGCTCAGCGACCTCAAAAGGTGCCAAAGGCGTCTGAACGTGACGGTTAATTTTTGCCCGGAGGCACTCTACCCAGGCTGTGGTCCAATCTGAGGCTATGCCAAACAAACTTTAGTGCAACTATTTTCTGTGAGGCCTTTCGGCTGGATGCCAGAGGCCACGTATGGAGAGAAAAGAGTCCGCCTCCAGTTTTCGGGCACTATGGCGCGAGGGTGACCAGTTGAGACATTGCATAGCAGAGAAACCCCAGCTTCCCCAAACTTAACATCAGTAAACCGCTGGCCTGTGACTGCTGTTCAGTAAGCCTGGACCTCATAGTCAGTGGCTTGGTTGGCTGCTATGCTGATATAAAAAACCCCTATGTGTGTGTCCTCAACGACTGGCCGTGAGAGGCAATCAGCCATGATATTATTTTTCCCCATGACATGTTGTATATCAGTTGTGAACTGTGATTAGGCCAGTTGGTGTTGCTGCTGTGCAGACCAAGGTTCCCATATTCTGGCCATCATGTGCTTGAGGGGTTTGTGGTCAACGAATGCTGTGACATGGCGACACTCTAGAAGTAAATGAAAATGGTGGACAGCCAGATAGAGACCGAGAAGCTCATGGTCAAACATGCTGTACTTCCTTTCGGGGGGACGGAGCTGGCGGCTGAAGAGGGCGAGTGGCCGCCACACGCCTCTGACCAGCTGTTCATGCACAGCACCCACCGCGTAGTCTGAAGCATCAGCAGTGATGGCAATGGGTGCGTTGGCGAGCGGGTGTGCCAGTGGGGTCACATTGGAAAGAGCTCGTGGTATCATCAAATGCCCTGGTCATGTCCACTGACCAGTCTAGCATGTGATTAAGGGTATTGCCTTTAAACGCACTATGCAGGGGAATCACAAGTTCAGCAGCTCCCGGAATGAAGTGGTGATAGAAATTCATCATCCCCAAAAATTCCTGTAGCTCTTTAGTAGTGCAGGGTGGTGGGAAATTCATAATAGTGTCTGCTTTTGATGGGAGGGGTTTTGCACCTCCTTCGAAGATGCGATGGCTGAGAAAGTCATTGGCTGACAGCCCAAACTGGCATTTAGTTAACAATTAACCCATGTTGGCTTAAGCGCTCAAAAAATGTGTGGAGATGAGAAACGTGTTCGGATTTAGATGCACTGGCGACAAGTATATCATCCAGGTGAACAAAAAGAAAACCTAAATCTTTTAAGAGAGTCCATCAGCCACTGGAAAATCCGTGCTGCATCTTTCAGCCCAAATGTCATGTACAGAAACCCAAAAAGGTCAAACGGAGTTATCACAACCATTTTGGGAATGTCTTCTGAACCTACAGGCACTGATGGCAGCCCCATACTGTATCGACTCCGGAAGAAATTAACTTTCCGGCGAAATGTGCCGAAAAGACTTGGAGGTGCAGGATGGGGTAATGGTTGTGCATGGTGACCTCATTAAGGTGTCAGTAATTGTCACATGGGTGGCAACCACCATTGGGCTTAAGGACCATGTGGAGGGGCGAAACCCATGTGATATTCAACCGGTGTACAACGCCAAGTCTTTCCATGTTGGCAAGCTCAGCCTCTGCCGTTGCCAGCTTTTCTGGGGAACTTACTGGGGAAGCAGGGTAACGACCCAAAGTCCCTGACATCCACAAGCTGGCATTTCTTAAGATTGACCAATAGTCCTTGTGCATATAGGAAACCTACACAAGCAGATGTCTAACCACTTTAGCCTGGATGAATCCCATGTATAACGTTGCCCACTGAAGCAGAGTGTCACCTGTCATGTCCCAGAAGCCTGGATCCTGTTGCTGTTAATGGCCTCCAGTGAGGTTTCGTTGCTCATTACCTTCTCAGCATGGATTTATGAAGGGGAAATCATGCTTGGCTAATCTTCTGGAATTTTTTGAGAATGTAACTATGAAAATGGACATGGGAAAGCCAGTGGATGTAGTGTACCTGGACTTTCAGAAAGCCTTTGATAAGGTCCCACATAGGAGGTTAGTGTGCCAAATTAGAGCAAATGGTATTGGGGGTAGGGTAGTGACATGGATAGAAAACTGGTTGGCAGACAGGAAACAAAGAGTAGGGATTAATGGGTCCTTTTCAGAATGACAAGCAGTGACTAGTGGGGTACCGCAAGGTTCGGTGCTGGGACCGCAGCTATTTACAATATACATTAATGATTTAGATGAAGGGATTAAAAGTAACATTAGCAAATTTGCAGATGACACAAAGCTGGGTGGCGGTGTGGAATGTGAGGAGGATGTTATGAGAATGCAGGGTGACTTGGACAGGTTGGGTGAGTGGGCAGATGCATGGCAGATGCAGTTTAATGTGGATAAATGTGAGGTTATCCACTTTGGTGGCAACAACAGGAAGGCGGATTACTATCTGAATTGTGTCAAGTTAGGAAAAGGGGAAGTACAACGAGATCTAGGTGTCCTTGTTCATCAGTCACTGAAAGTAAGCATGCAGGTACAGCAGGCAGTGAAGAAAGCTAATAGCATGTTGGCCTTCATAACAAGGGGAGTTGAGTATAGGAGCAAAGAGGTCCTTCTGCAGTTGTACAGGGCCCTGGTGAGACCACACCTGGAGTATTGTGTACAGTTTTGGTCTCCAAATTTGAGGAAGGACATTCTTGCTATTGAGGGAGTACAGCGTAGGTTCACGAGGTTAATTCCCAGGATGGTGGGACTGTCATATGTTGAAAGATTGGACCAACTGGGCTTGTATTCACTGGAATTTAGAAGGATGAGAGGGGATCTGATTGAAACATATAAGATTATTAAGGGATTGGACACGCTAGAGGCAGGAAACATGTTCCCGATGTTGGGGGAGTCCAGAACCAGAGGCCACAGTTTAAGAATAAGGGGTAGACCATTTAGAACGGAGTTGAGGAAAAACTTTTTCACACAGAGGGTTGTGGTTCTGTGGAATGCTCTGCCTCAGAAGGCAGTGGAGGCCAATTCTCTGGATTCTTTCAAGAAAGAGTTAGATAGAGCTCTTAAAGATAGCGGAGTGAAGGGATATGGGGAGAAGGCAGGAAAAGGGTACTGATTGTGGATGATCAGCCATGATCACAGTGAATGATGGTGCTGGCTCGAAGGGCCTAATGGCCTACTACTGTACCCATTGTCTATTGTCTATTGTCGTCAATAGACGATGCTGGCAGCACACTCACTTGAGCACCCATGTCACACAGGAACTGGCACCCTGAAAGGGTGTCCGTAATGAACAGTAGATGACCCTGACAGCTGGAACTCACGGTGTTCACAGACCCCTGGTGTCCTGATGCTTTGGTACTGTCGAAGCTGCAAAGCGGTCAGCACTTTCTAGCGTTTGTACCAAGGAGTATGTGTTTCGCAGCCACGGGTGTCCTTATGCTGGGGGCCTTGCTGAGTGGGCTTATTCAAGCAGAGAAAGGAGGAGAAATGATGCCCCTCTGCCTAGCTGGGTGTAGACTATCAGCCATTTCAGCAAGCTCCCTATAGTCTTTCAAGGGTGCATTAGCGAGGGCTATGTAAACTTGATCAGGCATTTGCTGAATGAAGAATTCTTTTAAAATAAAACAAGGATAGTGATTTCCCAGGAGAGACAGCATGTGGTCCATTAGCATCTCCCAGGCCGGGTAAGGAGAGCAACTGTTTGAGGTGCTCGGACTTTGATAGTTCACAAGTCTGTAAAAGATGAGTTTTCAGTGACCAGTATTTATCATGTTCAGGTGGGTGTTCTAGTAGACTCACCATTCTCGATGCCATGGAACTGCTGAGTGACGCCACAACATAGAATTTGGTGTTGTTAGCAGTGATTTCTTGCAGCGTGAAGTGGGCCTCGGCTTGTACAAACCAAGCGATGGCATTTTGCCTCCAAAACTCCAGCAGTTTCAAAGTGACTGTGTTGGCCGACACGTTCATTAATGCTGGAATTGTCCTAGAGCATCAGGGTCACCAGTGTCGGTTTTCCCAAATAAAATGACGTGAGGTGTTTAAGAAAAACTGTAGCAACTCATTTACTGTACTTCAAAACGCTGAACACGAAGTCTAGTGACAGTACTTCATCTGATTATGTTACCATGTCAGACCAGCCTCTTAAAGTGAATCCCAACTCAATGTTGGTGGCTTTGAATTATGTACATTTCCACCAATTAGATAACCCTACAAAGGGACTTGCAACATAGAGTCATGAAGCACTCTCACACAGAAGCCGACCTTTCAGCCCATCCAGGTCATGCCAAACTATTCTGCCTAGTCCCATCGACCTGCACCTGGACTGTATCCCTCCACACCTCTCCCACCCATGTACTCACCAAAACTTCTCTTAAACGTTGCAATCAAACCCATATCCATCACTTTCGCTTGCAGTTCCACAATCACACCACCTTTTGAGTGAAGAGGTTTCCCCTCATGTTCCCTTAAATAATTAACCTTTCACTTTTAGTCATAAGTTAACGTGTGTGAGGGTTGCCCATTCTTAACCTGCGGTGTTTAGAGATACACCGTTTGATTCAGATTTAGATTTATTTATCCCATGTGCATCAAAACATTCTATACAGTGAAATACGTTGTTCACGTTAACAAACAACACAACATAAGGATGTGCTGGGGACAGTCTGAATGTGTCACCACACATGCTAGCACCAACACAGCATGTCTACCATGTCCAGCAAAACAACACAAGGAACAACAACAACGACAATAAAACAAGACAACAGCAAAGCAAATCCTTTTCATCTCCCCCGCCCCCCCGCCCCAACCCTCCCACACACCAGAACAGGACCCCTCCAGCCTCCAGTGGATTCGTGGACTCACACACATTGGGTCTCTGACTTCAAGGAAGATTCCTGATTGTTTTTGATGAAAAAGAATTCCGTGATGATTTAATGCCCCCACCATGAACCTGCATGCTTACTAGTGTGGCCTGTTCAGGAATCATGTTTGATTTTGTCTCCTTGAAGAGAAACCCACACTAGAATCCCTTGAAGAGAACCCCACTCTAGAACCCCTTGAGGAAAACCCCACTCTAGAACCCCTTGAAGAGAACCCCACCCTAGAACCCCTTGAAGAAAACCCCACTCTAGAACCCTTTGAAGAGAATCCCACTCTAGAGCCCCTCGAAGAGAATCCCACTCTAGAGCCCCTTGAAGAGAATCCCACTCTAGAACCCTTTGAAGAGAATCCCACTCTAGAGCCCCTCGAAGAGAATCCCACTCTAAAGCCCCTTGAAGAGAATCCCACTCTAGAACCCTTTGAAGAGAATCCCACTCTAGAACTCCTTGAAGAGAACCCCACTCTAGAACCCCTTGAAGAGAATCCTACTCCAGAGCTGAGACCAACAACAATGCTTAGACACTTTCTCTTACCTACCCCTTGAAGAAGACCCCACTCCAGATCATCAGAAAATTGTCCCCATCACCATCAATGACCTCATCATCTCTGGAGAACTCCCATCCACTGCCACCAAACTCATAGTTCCCTTACCCCACACTGCTTGCTCATATCTCCAACACGAGATCCACAAACCTGACTGTCCAGATAGGCCTATTGTCTCTGCTTGCTCCTGCCACACTGAACTCGTATCCTCATACCTCGACTCCATTTTTATCACCCTTGGTTTACTCCCTTCCCACCTACATCCATGACACTTCATATGCTCTAAATCTCCTCAAAATCTTTCAATTCCCTGGCCCTGACCACCTAATTTTTACCATGGATACTCAGTGCTTATACACTTCTATTCCCCCATCAAGAAGGATTTAAAGCTCTCTGCTTCTTTCTCAACAAAAGAACCAACCAATTCCCCTTGACCCCTTGACTACCTTCTTCTGTCTGGCAGAACTGGCCCTCACCCTCAACAATTTCTCCTTTGGCTGCTCCCACTTTCTCCAGACTCGAGGGGTAGCCGTTAGCACCTGCATGGTCCCGAGCTATGTCTGCCCTTCCATTGACTACATAGAATAGTCGTTGTTCCATGCCTTCTCTGGTAATGCTCCTCAAATCTTCCTTCACTACATTGACAACTGCATTGGTGCTGTTCATGCACACATGCTGAGCTTGTCAATTTCATCAACTTTGCCACTAACTTCCACCCTGTCCTTAAATTCACTTGGTCCATCTCTGACACCTTCCTTCCCTTTCTTAATCTCTCTGTCTTCAGCTCTGGAGACAAACTGTTAACCCACATCTTTTATAAACCTACCAATTCCCATGGCTATCTTGACTATACCTCTTCTTACCCTGTCTCTTGGAAAAATGCTATTTCCTTCTCTCAGTTCCTTCATCTCCACTGCATCTGTTTTCAGGATGAGGTTTTCATTTCCAGGACATCAGCAATGTCCTCCTCCTTCAAAGAACTGGGTTTTCCTTCCTCCACCATTGATGCTGCCCTTCTGCACATCTCTATCTCCCTGACATCTGATATTAGCACTCATCCCATCTTCCTATCACCTTAACAGGGTTAGAGTTCCTCTTGTCCTAACCTGCTACCCCATGAGCTTCCACATCCAACATATCATTCTCCACAACTTCTACTATTTCCGAGTGCTCCTACCACCAAACACATCTTCATCTCTCCTCCCCAACTTCCCACTTTCTACAGGGATTGCTCCCTCTGTGATTCCTTTGTCCATTTATCCTTTCCCATTAATCTCCCTTCTGCAACTTATCCATGCAAGTAGCTACACCTGCCCATTCAACTCCTCTCTGACTTCCATTCAGGGCCCCAAACAGTCCTTCCAGGTGAGGCAACACTTCACCTGCGAATCTGCTGGATTTGTCTACTCTATCTGCTACTCCTGATACTGCCTCCTCTACATCGGCAAGGCCTGTTGTAAATTGGGGGACCACTTTGTCGAGCGCCTCTGATCCATCTGCCAAAAGAGGAATTTCCGAGTGGGCAACCATTTCAATTCTGATTCCCATTCCCGTTCTGACATGTCAGTCCATGGCTTTCATTTGTCACAGGATGGGATACTCTCAGAGCGGAGGAGCAGCACCTTAAATTCCATCTGGGTAGCCTCCAACCTGATGGAATGAATATCAATTTCTTCCTCCAGTGATTTTTTTTCTCTCTTCCTTCCCTCTTCTTCTATTCCCCACTCTAGCCTCTTACCTCTTCTCTACTTGCCTGTCTCCTCCTGGTGCCCATCCTTTCTTCCCTTCTTCTATGGCTCACCCTCCTCTCCTTTCAAATCCCTTCCGCTCCAGCCCTTTACCTTTCCCACCCAGCTGGTTTCACCTATCACCTTTTTCTTCTCTCCCTCTCCCCAACCGGCGTCTTTTCTCTTCCTTTCCAATCCTGAAGAAGGGCCTTGGTCTGAAATGTTGAGCGTTTATTTATTTTCACAGATGCTGCTCAACCTGTATTTTGTGTGTGTGTGTTGTGTGGTATGTTTGATATTTAGTTACTTAAACTTCATTAGCAGTCCCTTGCAGATTTACAACCACTCAACTCCCTTATGGACCTGTTTGGAAACTCATTGCATATGCGTTCAGACAAGATATCCTGCAGATTGATAACAGCAAGACTTACTGTGGCTTGGGGATGTTGGAAGAGATAATGGAAGCAGCCTGACGGGCAAACAGAGTTTCTGATGAGGTTTTTCAGAAACTTGGCTTGAATCTCTTAAAGGGGTCTATTTTGTGGTCAGGAAGTGAAAAGCTCAGTCGCTCCAAAAGACAGAAATACTTAATTTCTTTTGCACAATTTATTTACTTACGCAATTTATAATGATTTTTTATGTCTTCTCCAAGATCATTACCTTGTCATGGTAGAGAAAGGCTTGTGAGCTCCTGAGATCCTAACAGTGATGCTTTCTGGAGCTTTGCTCCTGTTAGGGTCACATATGGTGGTAAGGTCAATGGGAAGATTCCAGACAAAGGGCGATCCTACTAAGACTTTAATGGTGGAGTTGGCGTTAGATGATGAAATGTCAATGGCAGTGAAGGCAGAGCAGGGCTGCAGCAGTGAAGGGTCTACAATTGTCTTGCATGACCACAGTCTGCCAAGGACCTTGTGTTGGCTGCCTATGTATCAGCCTCCCCACGTTAAACAAAGTCATGCACAGGCGTTCTCCATCAAGGGAATCGACCCAACATCCTGGATTAAGTCCTGTGGCAATGAGCAAGTGCTGAAGGGGTCAGGATTGTGAAGTTTGGAAGCCCATCAGAATATTTTAATTCAAGATCAGCCCCTATAACCACCTTAAGACCCACCAACAGACCACCCCTTAGGAGAAAGTCATACTCGACTCGAGTGATCGTACTGCTACTGCTGCAGTAAGACAACGTATTTGATATTGTGTAAGTCTGGTTGCAATATAATAAATCTGATTGTGATTCAGGGAGAGGATTTTGAAATCTGTATTGTTCTAGTAATTAAAGATTAAGTTAGCTTTCTAGTGAATGTTTGAAAAACAATACGATGATGTCTGGATATTGATGAGAATGCCATTAAGTTCCAGGACTGACAGAGGATAAAAAATAATTTGAAACCAAATTATGTTTCCAATCACAAAAAATATCAGCAGCCATAATTCCCTAATGTTTAAATAAAGATTAATTTATTGGACTGAGCAGAAACAGAGCAGTTATGGTATTAAATACTGGTTTGCTCAATAGTGGTGGCTGGATTGAACATTGCAGGGATTCTGGGTGGATTTGCATTTCTGTAAAGATAAATAAATACAAATTCCACCATTTTGAGTCTTTGTTTATAAGTGTAGAGCTATCAAAATGTGACCTTCAAACATGATTTATGATCCTTTTCCATCGGATGTTTGGAGCACTGGGTCTATGAAATCAACTCACCGGAGCCGGTCTTGAACTCGCAGTCATTTGGCTCAGAGGATGGAAGAGATGAGAAGAGAGAGAGAGAGAGAGAGAGAGAGAGAGAGAGTCAGAAGACTAAAGAAGAGAAATATCAGGAGTGAAAGAGGAAGAGTTGACAGTCAAACACAGGCAGGTGGAGAGTGGGGGGGAGGAGAGGAATGATGGGGGTGGCGGAGAGAGAGAGAGAGAGAGAGAGAGACAGATACTTAAATACACTCAATGGATACATAAATTGTGATTTATCTACACAAAATATTGACATTAGGTACTGCAGCCCTCAGCATTCAATACATTTTGCTCTCCCTTTGTTTATGGCCTGTAAAGAGTTAAGGCACTTTTTGGCCAGCGTTTTCTTGTCTGCCCATGCTGGTGTTTACAGTGGTAGATGTTATCACCTGCAGAAGCCCAACAAGTGCTGGGGGATGCTGAAAGGGTTATTGATTATTAACATAGCGTGACCCAGCCTGCAGAGACTGCAGGGTGCCAGCAATAGATGAAGGGCGGCAGTACCAAGAGAATGTGATTATCAACAGACGATCTGAGAAAACCTCCTGGTGGATTAGAAAAGAAGAGCAGGGCCGGCAGAAAGCAGCGTAATCTATGAAACACTGCCAGTGAGTGGAAGGTTCACACAAAATAGCCAATAACATCTGCCTCATATTTGAATTCAACACTTCATCCTTATACCCACAGTGACATAGAAAAAGACCTTTTGGTCCTTCAAGTCTATGCCAGCTCCTGCAATAGAGTGATAATGGTGTCATGATAACAACTTGCCCTCAGTGTCAGCGAAACAAAAGACTGTCCTGGTACAACCACAGGGATGCCACGACCAGGGCAGCTCACCAATGCCTCTGTTTCCTCAGGAGGCTGAAGAAACTTGGCATGTTCCTGATGGCCCACACCAGGTTTTATAGGTGCATTGTCGAAAGCATCCTATTCGGGTGCACCATGCCTTGGTACAGCAACCGTTCTGCCCAACTCTGCAAGAAACTGCGGAAAGCTGTGGGCATGGCTCAGCACATCTTTGAAATCAGTCTCCCCTTCATGGACGCTGTCCACACTTCTCATTCCCTTAGTAAGACAACATAACCCGACCCCACCCACTTTGGGCATTCTCTCTTCTCCCCCTTCACACCCTTCACACCCAGCCGAAGATGGAAAAGCTTGGAAGCGTGTACTGCCTGCTCAAGAACAGCTTCTATTCTGCTGTTATAAGGCTATTGAATGGTCCTCCAGTGCACTAAAGTGGAGTCTTCACCTCACAATTGCCTCATTATTACACTATTACTTATTGCGTACTTGCTCTGCACTTTCTCTGTAACTGTAACACTCTATTTTGCATTCTGTTATTGCTTAAAATCCATAAGACACTGGAACAGAATTAGGCCATTCAGACTATTGTAACTGCTCCACCATTTGATCAGGTCTGATCCATTTCCCTCTCAAACCCAATCAATGTAACCTTTCATGCCCTGACTAATCAAGAACTTATCAACCTCTGCCTTAAATACACTCAATGACCTGGCCTCCACAGCTGCCAGAAGCAACAAATTCCAGATTCACCGCAGATCCAGAGCCATCAAACACCCCTCATATGATAAGACTTTCATTCCCAGAATCATTTTCATGAACCTCCTTTGAACATTCTCCAGTGTCAGCACATCCTTTCCTAGATAAGGGACCCAAAACTGTTCACAATACTCCAAGTGAGTCCTTACAGTGTCTTATAAAGCTTCAGCATTACATCCTTGCTTTTATTTTCTTGTCCTCCTGAAATGAATGATAACATTGCATTTGCCTTCCTCACCACCAGCTCAATTTGCAAATTAACTTTTAGGGAATCCTGCACAAAACCCCTAAGTCCTTCTGTACCTTGGATTTTAGAAAATAGTCTACCCTTTTATCCTTTCTACCAAAGTGCATGACCATGCACTTCCTGACACTGTATTCCATCTGCAACTTCTTTCCCCATTCTCATTATCTGTCTAAGTCCTTCTGCAGTCTCCCTGCTTCCTCAAAACTACCTGCCCCTCTCACTATCTTCCACCTTGCACTACCTCAATGCACCAATGTAATAAATTGATTTGTATGAATGGTATGCAAGTCAAGTTTTTCTCTACATGTCGGTACATGTTACAATAATAAACTGATTTACCAATTTAGCAATTTATAGACAATAGACAATAAACAATAGGTACAGGAGTAGGCCATTTGGCCCCTCGAGCCAGCACCATCATTCACTGTGATCATGGCTGATCATCCACAACCAGTACCCTCTTCCTGCCTTCTCCCCATATCCCTTTAAGAGCTCTATCTAACTCTTTCTTGAAAACACCCAGAGAATTGGCCTCCACTGCCTTATGAGACAGAGCATTCCACAGATCCACAACTATCTGGGTGAAAAAGTTTTTCCTCAACTCCGTTCTAAATTGTCTACCCCTTATTCTTAAACTGTGGCCTCTGGTTCTGGACTCCCCCAACATCGGGAACATGTTTCCTGCCTCTAGTGTGTCCAATCCCTTAATAATCTTAATAACGTTAGCACTCTCCTCAGCTGCCGTGGTCAGAATTGAACTCCCAGCTCTGTAACTCAAACACCATTTGACTGTACCCTTCCTTCCATTACAGTTCCTCAGACCTGAGATATTCTTGTGTTGTTAAAGATGCTCTGTAGATTGTAATACTAGAGAATAGCCGATGGGGGCAGCAAACCATAAACACAAGAGATGCTGCAGATGGTGGAAATCCTGAGCAACACACACACTCAGTGTTGGAGGAACTCAGCAGGTCAGGCAGCATCTATGGAAATGAATAAACAGTCAATGTTTTGGGCTGAGACCCTTTATCAGGAGTGGAAAGGAAGGGGGAAGAAGCTGGAATAAGAAGGTGGGGAGAGGGGAAGGCTGACAAGCTGGCAGGTGATAGGGAAGGTGGGTGGGTTGGAGAGGGAGGGGGAATGAAGGTAGATGACGGGAGGGAATAGGTAGAAGGGATAAAGGGCGAATCTGGTAGAAGAGAGTGGATCAAGGTGAAAGGGGAGGAGGAGCAACGGAGGGAGATGATGGACAGATGTGGAGAAGATAAAGAGGTAGAGTGGAGAATGGGATAGTGGGGGAGGGAGAAATTAGTGCTCATGCTATGTGGTTGAAGGCTGCTCAAACTGAGAGTGGCCTCTTCATGGCATTAGAGGAGGCCAGGGACCAACATATCAGAAAAATGGGAATGGGAAGTAAAATGGGTGGCTACCAGGAAATCCCGTCTGTTGTGACGGACAGAACAATGGTGCTTGGTTGACTTTCATTAGTCCTTTGGTCAGAAACAGAACGATTGTCTCATACCTGTACGTACATCTCAGCTAAGTATAATTGCAATTAAAAGCTGGTACACGATCTAATAGATCCCAGAAAGAGAGAGAATAGTTAAGGAATGGCATTATCAGGTTGGTTTAGCGACTTTTATCTGGAATGCACATGTACAGTCAGTGGCCACTTTAGTGGGTACACCCGCTGATTAATACAAGTATCTAATCAGCCAATCATGTGACAGCAATTCAATGCATAAAAGCACACGGACATGGTCAAGAGGTTCAGCTGTTGTTCAGACCAATCATCAGAATGGGGGAAGAAACATGATCTAAGTGACTTTGACCATGGAATGATTATTGGTGCCAGATGGGGTGGCGTGAGTATCTCAGAAACTGCGGATTTCCTAGGATTTTCATGCACAACAGTCTATGAAGTTTACAGAGAATGATGTGAAAAACAAAAAAAAAATCCAGTGGGTGGCAGTTCTGTTAGTTGTGTTAATGAGAGAAGTCAGGGGAGAATGGCCAGATTGGTTTAAGCTGATAGGAAGGTGACAGTAACTCAAATAACCACACGTTACAACAATGGTGTACAGAAGAGCATTTTGGGGCTTGAAGTGGGTAGGCTACAGCAGCAGATCACACAGGTTTCCACTCCTGTGGACATATCATTAAGTACACTCTTGTACCTAATAAAGTGGCCACTGAGTGTATATTCAATTGCGGTGAGTGATGTTTGCATGCTGGCAGGTGGATGCCTATAGCAGAGAGCACGGGAAATAATCGGAATATGCAGTGCATTCTGCCCTTGTGACCGGTAAACTATGCGGAGAGGTGATGAAGGCACAAGGACCTTCAGTTAATTGACTCCCAGGGGAGATTCGAAGGTGTAAAATGCTTTAATCCAGGTTCAGAAACAAATATCACTTTGCAAGGTGGAAAGCACAGAATGGAGCAGAGGTCTTGACACTTGGGAGCGGGAGTTCTGTGTCCTCCGTCGACAGGTGTAAGGTGGGGGAGAGAACAAGAGTGAGAGGGACAGGGGGTAAATGTACAACCGCTTGAAGGTTTTATTAGCAACACTGCAATGCACGGGTGTCCAAAGCACAAGTCCCTGACCTGTCAGTCTGGGCTTCAAAGCAAAGGCAACCCAATCCTGTTTGTGCCTGAGATTTGTCCTGTGGGCCTGAATGTTTGGAAAAGTCTGTTCTTTGTGCCCACAAGGTCTCTAAGCTTTAAGAAACATGAGCATTGCATGGTGAATTCACAGCCAGATGAACTTATATTTTGCTTTGGGCTGCAGTTTGCAAGTGCGTCTTTGCCCCTGGACTTGAAACAGTACTCAGAAAGCCAGCCCCCTGCCTCTGTCAGTTGTTGAAATTGAATGAGAAGACGGCAGTAGGGGGGACGAGAAGGAAAGAATGTGATCAAGTTCTAGAACATAGAATAGTATAGCACAGTACAAGCCATGTTGCGCCGATTCTTTAATCTGTTTGAAGATCAGTTTAACCCTTCCCTATTGCACCAATACCATCAATGATCAACAATCGCTTGTCAAAGATCCCCACCATTTGGTCCATGCTATCTTCTCTCAGCTACCATCGAGCAGGAGGTACAGAAGCCTGAAGGCCCACAACACCAAGTTCAAGAACAGCTACTTCTCTGCAACCTACAAATGGCTGCAGGAACTCTGCGAGACAGGCAGCATTGACAGAGGAACTGGTTCAGGTTGAGACCGTGAAGAAGCAAATCCTACAAAAACAGTATTGGATACAGCCCAGTCCATCACAGGGGAAGCCATCCCCAGCATTGAGCTCGTCTACACGAAACACTGTTGCAAGAAAGCAGCGGCCATCATCAGGGACTCCTGCCACCCAGGACAGGCTGTCTTCTTGCTACTGCCATTAGGAAGAAGGTACAGGAGCCTCAGAACCCACACCACCAGATTCAGGAACAGCTATTACCCTTCAACCATCAGGCTCTTGTACCAAAGTGGATAACTTCACTTGCCCCATCATTGAAATGTTCCCATGACCTAAGGACATTCTCACATTCTTGATATTTATTGATTATTTATTATTTCTTTCTATTTGTATTTGCACAGTTTGTTGTCTTTTGCACACTGGTTTAACACCCAAGTGGTCTCTCATTGATTCTATTATGGCTATTATTCTATTATGGATATATTGAGTATGCCTGCAAGAGAATGCATGTCAAGGTTGTATATTGTGACATATATGAACTTTGATGATAAACTTACTTTGAACTCTGTCCATTTCTTTCCACAGATGCTGCTGAGTCCTCCAGCATTTGGGTGTGTTGCTCCAGCTTTCCAGTATCTGCAGACCCTCCTGTGTCTCAGCTTCCTTTCAACCATTCAGCCGTTGAACCAACCAGTACAACCCTTATCCCTACAGTACTACTTTATACCAAAGTGGATTCTGTGTTTTTCTTGTTCTAATCTTCTTCTTTCTTTTAAAAATTAGACATAATTTGTATTTATGTTTTTCTTATGAAAGCTGCTTATAGGATGCCATATGCCTTTGATGCTGCTGTAAGTTTTTCATTACCCTATATACTTTGACCTTTCTGTAAAATTTTGCACCTGGAAAGAGTGGGGCAGTGTTTCCATCACCATGAAGTTGCGGGTGGCCTTCCCCTGGGCAGTGTGGACCTCAGCACAGCCTTCCCCTAGCAGCCTGACGGCACAGTGGAGAGAGGTATTGGGGCTATCTCACCACAGGCAGACGGCTGCTCTCACCAAACAGTTTTCCCAGCCATCTTGGCCCTCCCCCCATCAAACTAGCCAGTTATCAAAGCTGTTAAATTTATTGAATATTTGTTGAGCTCAGGAGGAACCTGACTGAAGTATACAAAATTAGAAAGAACACAGATAGGGTAGATAATGAAAAATGTTTTCCCTTTATCTACAACCCCCTTTTTTCCAGGGAGGGAGACTAAAAACGAGAGGGCATAGGTTTAAGATCAGGGGACAGAGATTTGAAAGGGACATCAGGCACAGCTTTGCCATTCAAAGGGTGGTGCGTATTTGGAATGAGCTGCCAGAATTCCTTTGAATGGAAAAGCCTATAAAAAATAGTGGATACAGCCCAGAGCATCGCAGGTAAATCCCTCCCCACCATTGGGCACATCTGCAAGGAGTGCTGTTGCAGGAAAGTGGCATCCATCGTCAAGGGCCCACATCATCTAGCCTATACTCTCCCCTCAGGGCTGCAATCAGGAAGGAGGTGCAGGAGCCTTAGCTTGCACAGCATCCATCCATTTCAGGAACAGTTATTACCCCTCAACTATCAGACTCTTGAACCAGAGTGGAGGGGAGGGAAAGATGGCGGTGCGACGCAGCACGTGTGGCCGCTCCAAAATGATATCATATTTGTAAGTAGGTACCGTGCACAATCCTGATTTGATGGAGACAGACATGAGAGGCGCAGAGGAACTTCTGGAGGAACTTCTGAAATGCCCGCTTCGCTGTCGCTGCTACTGTGCAATCGAGAATCTCTGGCGGGGAAGGCCCCAAATCCTCGGCTTTGCCTATTGCCTGCTGCCAGGGCCAGGGTCGAAGCGCTCGGCAGAGATGGTGCTCGGTGCTCGGTGTCGGAGGGCTGGTCAGAGGCTCGAAGTTTTCGGACGGACTCAAGAATCGGCTGTGGTCGGGTGCTTCCAGGGTGCTGCATCGGCAAGTTTGCAGTGCTGGAGGTTCATGGCAGGGAGAGTTTTTCTTCCTTCTACCATCTGCGTGAGATGATGGGACTTTCAGGAGACCTTGAGACTTTTTTTTTTACCATGCCCATAGCCTGTTCTTTATCAAATTATGGTATTGCTTTGCACTGTTGTAACTATATGTTATAATTATGTGGTTTTTGTCAGTTTTTCAGTCTTGGTTTGTCTTGTGTTTCTGTGATAGTATTCTGGAGGAACATTGTATCATTTCTTAATGCATGCATTACTAAATGACAATAAAAGAGGACTCATAATCTAATAATCTAATCTAATAACTTCACTCACCCCAACAACCATGGATTCACTTTTGAAGACTCCCATGTTCTCAATATTTAGTGGTTCAATTTAATATCAGAGAATGTATGTAGTATACAACCTGAAATCCTTACTCATATTTATTACTTACTGACAGTATTTTGTAATATTATTGTGCTTTTTATTTACACAATTTGTTGTCTTTTACACATTGGTTATTTGTGCACAGGTTTCATTGATTCTGTTGTGTTTGTTGATACTTACTGTGAATGCCTGTAAGAAAATGAATCTGCAGGTAGTATATGGTGACATATTCTGTATGTACTTTGATAATAAATTTACTTTGAACTTTGAAATAGTGGTTGAGGAGCAAGCACATTAGCAACATTTAAAAGCCATCTGGATAAGTACATGGACAAGAGGGCAACTTGGGACTTGGACTAGCTCACTGTGAAACATGGCCAGCATGAATGAGATGGGCCGAAAGACCTGGTTCCATGCGAGATGGCTCTGTGGCTTTATAATCAGACAGCAGGGATTTCAGCTAAGGGGTAGGAGATTTAGAGACGGCAGGGGTTTAAGGTAAGGGGAGGGAGGTTTAGAGGGGATTTGAGAAAGCTTTTTTTTCTGCCAGAGGATGGTTTTAATCTGGAACACACTGCCTGAGGGCGTTCTGGAGGCACGCACTCTCACAACATTTAAGAAGTAGCGAGCTAGGGCTTTTCTCTTTGGAGTGAAGGAGGATGAGAGGTGATAGATAGAGGTGTATAAGATTATAATGGGCATAGATAGAGTGGATAGCCAGAGATTTTTTTCCCAGGACAGAATTAGCAAATGCAAGGGTGGAGAGGTGGAGGAATAACTTTTAGGTGTTTGGAGGAGATCAGAGTTAAGTTCTTTACACAGAGACTGGTTGGTGCATGGAATGGTGGTGGTAGAGGCAGTTACCTTAGGAACATTAAAGAAACTTTCAGAAAGGCACATGGATGATAGGAAAATGAAGGGTTATGTAGGAGGGAAGGGTTAAGATTTTTGATTTGAGAAGGTGCTGCAGAAGGCAAGTGATGACTTACTGGTGGTTCTCAAAGCAGAAAATACAACTAAATACTTTATTAATAACAGTTTTTCTGTTAAAAAATTCTGGTCAATGATCATCTCAGACAATGAAGAGGTGAATGAAAGTGAGGTTGACTCAAAGGTCAAGGTGGGTGTGAGTGAGATCCATAAGACCTTAAAGTATAGGAGCAGAATTAGGCCATTCAGCCCATTGAGTCTGCTCTGCCATTCCATCATGGCTGATCCCAGATCCCACTCAACTCCATATACATGCCTTCTCACTATATCTTTTCACGCCCTGACTGATCAGGAAGCTATCACCTCTGCCTTAAATATACCCACAGACTTGGCCTCCACCACAAACTGTGTTAGAGCATTCCACACAGTCACTACCTTTTGGCCAAAAGAATTCCTCCCTACCTCTGTTCTAAAAGGTCGTCACTCAATTTTGAGGCTGTGCCCTCTAGTACTGGATACCCCACCATAGACAACATCCTCTCCACCACATCCATTCAATATAGTCCTTTCAACATTCGGTAGGTTTCCATGAGATCCCCATGCATTCTTCTAAATTCCAGTGAGTACAGGCCCAAAGCCGCCAAATGCTCCTCATCTGTTAACCCCTTCATTCCCAGAATCATCCTCGTGAACCTCCTCTGGACTCTTTCCAATGACAACCACATCCTTTCTGAAATATGGGGTCTAAAACTGTTGACAATACTCCGTGTGGCCTGACCAGTGTCTTATAAAGCCACAGCACTATCTCCTTGTTTTTATATTCTATTCCCCTTGAAATAAATGCCAACATTGTATTTGCCTTCCTTACCACAGACTCAACCATAAATTAACCTTCTGGGAGGCTTGCACAAGTCTCTGCACCTCTGATGCTTCAACCCTCTCCCATTTCGATAATAGTCCACATTACCATTCTTTTTACCAAAATGCATTATCATACATTTCCCGGCACTGTATTCCATCGGGCAGTTTTTTTTTTGAAATTTGTTTAAGACCTGCTGCAATTGTATTGCTTCCTCAGCACAACCTACCCCTCCACCTATCTTTGTATCATCCGTAAACTTTGCCACAAAGCCACCAATTCCATTATCCAAGTCATTGACAAACAATGTGGAAAGTAGTGGTCCCAATACTGACCCCTGAGGAACACCACTTGTTACTGGCAGCCAATCAGAAAAGGCCCCCTTTATTGCCACTCGCTGCCTCCTGCCTGTCAGCCATTCCTCTATCCATGACAGTATATTTCCTGTAACACCATAGGATCTTATCTTGTAAAGCAGCCTCATGTGTGGCACCTTGTCAAATGCTGTATGAAAATATCCAAATAAATGACATCCACCGCCTCACCTTTGACAACCTTGCTTGTTACTTCTTTGAAGAACTCTAACAGATTTGTCAGGCAAGATTTCCCTTTACAGAAACCATGCTGACTTTGACAGTTTATCATTAGTCTCCAAGTACCTCAAAACCTCATTCTTAATAATAGACTCCAACACTTTCCCAACCACTGAAGTTAGGCTAACCAGCCTGTAATCGCCTTTCTTTTGCCTTCCTCCCTTCTTAAAAAATGGAGTTTGCAATCTTCCAGTCCTTCTGGACCATGCCAGTTTCAAGTGATGCTTGAAAGATCATGACCAATGCATTTGATATCTCTTCAGCAACCTGTATCAGGACTCTGTGACATAGTCCCATCCGGTCCAAGTGACTTTTTCCATTGTAATAGCAATGGCACTCACTCCTGCTTCCTGACACTCACAGACCTCTGGCATGCTGCTAAAGTCTTCCACAGTGAAGAATGATGCAAAATACTTATTAAGTTCATCTGCCATTTCTTTGTCCCCCATTACTACCTCACCAGCATCATTTTCTAGTGGTCCAATATCAACACGCACCTCGCTTTTACTCTATATAACTGAAAAAAAAACTTCTAGTATCCTGTTTTATATTATTGGCTAGTTTGCCCCCATATTTCATCTTTTCCCTTCTTATGGCTTTTTTAGTTGCCTTTTGTTGGATGTTAAAAGCTTCCTAATCATCCAGCTTCCCACTTACTTTTGCTACCTTTAATGCCCTTTCCTTGGCTTTTATGCAGTCCTTAACTTCCCTAGTTAGCCACGGTTGCCTAACCCTGCCATTTGAGAACTTCTCCTTCTGTGGAACATATCTATCCTGCGCCTTATGAACTATTCCCAGAAACTTCAGCTATTTCTGTTCCGCTGTCATCCCCACCAGTATCCTCCTCCAATCCACCTGAGCAAGCTCCTCTCTATGCCTCTGTAATTCCCTTTATTCCATTGTGATACTGATACATGTGACTTATGCTTCTCCCCCTCAAATTGCAGTATGAATTCAATCATATTATGATCACTGCTTCCTAAGGGTTCCTTTACATTAAACTCCCTAATAAGTTCTGGGTTATTACACAACACCCAATCTAAGATAGTCTTTCCCCGAGTAGGCTCAAGCACAAGCTGCTGTAAAAAGCCATTTCGTAGGAATTCAACAAACTCCCTCTCTTGCAATCCGACACCAACCTGATTCTCCAAATCCCCTTGCATATTGAAGTCCCCCATGACAATTGTGGTTGAGGCATGTTTGAGGAGGAGTGGTTGGAGCGAGGTCAAGGCATGTGCAAAGCGGAGTTGAGGTGTGCGAAGCTGAGAAAGGTCAGAGCAGAGGAGTTTCGGAGCACATCCAACTAAATCGAGAGCCGGTTCGGAAAGGTCGGGAAGAGGCCGGACCAGGCCCAGAGCGTATTGATGTGACAGGGCCTGGATCTTAGAGCAAACAACGACCCAGCTTGGACGATTTAAATGCAGGGCCAGATGGACTGAAAAGTGTAGGGACTGGAGGCAAGGGTCAGGCCAGCTCTGCTCTTTGCTCTGTGACATTTGCTCTGCTCTCTGCTGCACTGAGACCGTGACTGTGGCCTGCTCCGGCTGCTCTCAGCTTTGTGTTTATGGACTCACTTTCATTCTGAGTGCTGTCTGCTTGCTCTGATTGTTTGCACGATTTGCTTTTTCTCCTGTCTCTCTCTCTTTGCACATTAGGTGTTTGTTGGATTTTTAAAAAATAGGTTCTTTTGGGGTTTCTTGCCTATAAGAAGATGAATCTCAAGGTTGTGTAATGAACACATACTGAGGTAATAAATGTTCTTTGAACTTTGAATTTAGATTGATCCTAGAGTGGGTTAAAAGGTTGGTGCCACATCATGGGCCGAAGAGCACCTGTAATACCTGTCATAGAAGACGGTGGGGCAACTATTGCAAAATGGGACTAGTACCCAAAGACAGCTGAAGACCAGCATGGACAAGAGGGGTCAAATAGCCTGCTTACGATTCTAAAGAAAATGCATTTCTACAACACTTTCTATGACCTTAGATGCTCAGAATTATTTTACAATAATGAAGTAATTTTGAAAGTATTGCTGCAACACAGGAAACCTGGCAGCTGACGGTGCACAGATGGTCTTGCATACTGTTCATACAGATCAAAACATTATGCGGTGCCTTCAAACAACACACATCAAAGTTGCTGGTGAACGCAGCAGGCCGGGCAGCATCTCTAGGAAGAGGTGCAGTCAACGTTTCAGGCCGAGACCCTTCGTCAGGACTAACTGAAGGAAGAGCTAGTAAGGGATTTGAAAGTGGGAGGGAAAGTGAAAATGAAAATGCAGTGCATTCAGGTGGAATAAGATAAAGCAATAACAATGCAGAATAAAGTGTAACAGATACAGAGAAAGCACAGTGCAGGGAGACAATAAGGTGCAAGATCATCCAAGTTAGATTGTGAGGTCAAGAGTCCATTTTATCATACAAGAGGTCCTTTTGAGAGTCTGATACCAGTGGGTAGAAGTGTCCTAGAGTGTGGTGATCAATACATTCAGGCTTTTATATCTTCTGGCTGATGGTGGGGGGGAGAAAAGAGAATCTCAGGGGTGGGTGGGGTCTTTGATCATGTTGGCTGTTTTACTAAGGCAGAGAGAACTGTAAACAGAGTCCACAGAGAAGAGACTGCTTTCTGTGATGCTTTGAGCCGTGTCCACAACTCTCTGCAGTTTCTTGTTGTCATAGCAGAGCCATTGCTATACCAAGCCATCCCAGTAGGTTGTTTTCTGTAATACATTAACAAAAATGTTGTGATTGATGCTGTTTGTGGTCCTGGGACACAAGGAAAACTTGCCATAGGCACAAGAGATTCTGCAGAATCTGGAAATCTTGACCAACGTACACAAAATGGTGGAGGAACTCAGGCAATATCGCTGGAGAGGAATAACCAAGTTGCCTGCTCTGCTTTGGAATAGCAAACTTGTAAACTTTCATTTCTTTCTAAGTGAGCAGACAGTTTAACCTCACAGACCTTCCAGCAACTGACAGAACGTAGACGGCAGTGCTTTGCCACGGAGAGGAGCAACAATTAGAATTATTTAAGATTCAGAAAGCAAGAATACTTGTCATGGCACATGATAGAGAACTCTGGCCCAAGAGTAACCCCGTAGGCATTCACAACTTAATTAACACAAGGAGCAGTGTTTAAAGATCTTCCAAGGGACAAGATGTCTTGGAGGGAAAATATTATTGTGATATAATACGTCAACACTAGTTGAAAAGCATTCTGGTCATCAGAAAAGACAGCTCCAATAGGAATTTGAAAGGTTTGTCATGTTTCAAGTTAACAGCTTTAATATCAGGCAAAGTTCAGTACTTTTGTTCCCTAGGGAAAAGGGTTTCATGCAGATCAGTTCCAACAGATGAACCAGCCGTAGCCCAGTGAGTTGAATGACCTAATTCTGTGTGGTTATTTCCACAATGTGGTAGAGTCACGAGCCTCAAGATTGCCAGGAGCAATTAACCACCATTTTTAATAAAGTGTGCTCAACCTTAATAATTGTGTGTGGGGGAGGTGGGGTGCTTTATCTTGGAAGAAGAGGCAGTTAGTGCAAGGAGCAGGCCAGCTACTTGTTGGTTGGTTGCACCAAGTGCTGCTGGAAGATCATCGCTTGATGAAAGACAGAATCAGGTTTATTATCACTAACACGCCGTGAAATTTGTTAATTTGCAGCAGCAGTACATTTTGGAAGAAGAAATAATTAGGTAGATTATTATTTAGATGGGGAGAAAATTCAAAAATCGGAAGTGCAAAGGGACTTGGGGGTCCTCGTGCAGGATACCCTAAAGGTTAACCACCAAGTTGGATGGGCGGTAAGGAAAGCGAATGCTATGTTGGCATTCATTTCAAGAGGAATAGTGTATAAGAATAAGGAGGTGTTGATGAGGCTCTATGGGGCACTGGTGAGACCTCATTTGGAATACTGTGTGCAGTTTTGGGCCCCCTGTCTTAGAAGGGATGTTCTGATGTTGGAGAGAGTTCAGAGAAGATTTACAAGGATGATTCCTGGAATGCAGGGGCTAACATATGAGGAGCATTTGTTGGCTCTTGGACTGTATTCATTAGAGTATAGAAAAATGAGAAGGGATCTCATAGAAACATTTCGAATGTTGAAAGGGTTGGACAGAGTAGATGTGGAAAGGCTGTTTCCCTTGGTGGCTGAGTCCAGGACAAGAGGCCACAGTCTTAGAATTAGAGGGTACCCATTTAAAACGGAGATGAGGGGAAACTTTTTTAGCCAGAGGGTCGTGGATTTATGGAATTCATTGCCACATACAGCTGTGGAGGCCCAATCATTGAGGGTGTTTAAGGAGGAGATTGATAGGTATCTAATTAGTCATGGTATCAAGGGATATGGGGAAAAAGCCGGAAATTGGAACTAGATGGGAGGCTAGTTTAGCTCATGGTGGAGTGGCGGAGCAGACTCAATGGGCCGAATGGCCTACTTCTGCTCCTTTGTTTTGTAATCTTGAGTACAGTGAAATACATACAAAAGTACTCTACGTTATGATAAGGATTATAGAAAACAGGTCAGTAGCCCAAAAAGAGTGCATATGGCAAGGTAGTGTTCATGTGTTCATGGGCTGTTCAGAAATCTGATAGCAGAAGGGAAGAAGCTGTTCCTAAAATGTTGAATGTGTGTCTTTGGGCACCTGTACCTCCTCTCTGATGGTAGTAATGAGAAGAGGGCATGTCCCAGACAGTGAGAGTCTTTAATAATGGATGCCATCTTCTTCAGGTGCCACCTTTCAAAGATGTCCTCACTGGTGGGGATCCACTGGGAGGCCAGCGCCCACGATGGAGCTGACTGCGTCCACACTCTCTACAGCTTTTCTCGATTCTGTGTATTGACGTCTCCATATCAGACGGTGATGCAACCGGTCAGAATGCTCTCCATGGTACATCTGTAGAAATATGTTCTTTGGTCTGCCCGAAACTTCCTGGTCTTCCGGCTGAGTGAGGTTTCCATGAGGGAATGCTTGCTGACTGGCACATTCCAGCTGCTAAGTCCATGCTGAGGTTGCACTGAGGCTCGGTGTAGCCAACCCAAAGGTGGAAGGACTCTGTGAAGAAGGAGTACAGTCTGGGGCTCTTCCCCTGTTGGACATGGTGGCACTGAGTCTGTCAGGGAATCCCCTCAAAGAGCAGAAGGGCATATCATGCTGGGATCACATGATTGGCAATGGTGCTCGCAGCATGGTATGACAACTGCTCTGCCCAATGCTGCAAGAAGCTACAGAGCTGTGGACATAGATCAGCACATCAAGGAAACTAATAATAATGGCTCTGTCTGTCTAAGTAGACAATGGATGCTCCCGGTTTTCTGGGGTGCAGACCTGGGCAATGAATATGGAGATCCTGGGCTGCCCAGACATCAGGATCCCCCTCTTGGCCTCGCGGATGTGGTCCAAAGGAATGTGAAGCAGTACATTTGGCATCAGCTTGGCTGCAGGAGCTGCCGGGAGGTGACGTGACACGTCATCCAAACGCCTTAGGGGCTCCACTCCGGATTTGTGTGGGGTTTACTCCTTAGCCTTCTCTTCTCCCAAAGATATCCACAAGGCAGTGGGATCCGTGACCCTGGACAGGGGCCCATACTGGGTACTGTCAGCCGGAGCTAGCTGAGCCCGGGACCCGTGTAAGGCAGGGTCGTCACGCCCTGTAGTAGTGACTTCTGGAGCCACTATCCACTACCTGGAAACTAATCTCTCCTAAACACACTCTCTCGCTGCCTTGGTAATGCACTGTTATAACCAAAGACCTCACCCACCCCAGACACTCTCTCTCCTCCCCGTTCTCATTGCAGAAGATACAAAGCCTGAAAGCATGTATCACCAGTCTTCTGTCCGGCTGTTATAAGACTATTGAACTTGTATGATAAGATGGATTCTTGATCTCACAATCTAGCTCAACATGGCCTTGCACCATGTAACTGGCCTGCAATGCACCTTCTCTGTAACTGTAACACTTTAGTCTGCATGTTATTATTTTCCCTCAATGCACTGTTGTAATGAAATGATCTGTATGGGTGGCATGCAAAACAAAGTTTTTCACTGTAGCACTGTAGATGTGACAATAATAACTGGATTTAACAATGGAAAAACAATGTATTATTACTTAGAGATACAGCACAGAATAGGCCCTTCGAGCCACACCACCCAACAACCCCCAATTACCCCGACTTAACCCTAACTTCATCACAGAACAACTTACAATAATCAATTAACCTACTCGGTACGTCTTTGAACTGTAGGAGGAAACGGAAGCACCTGGAGAAAACCATGGGGAGGACATACAGACTCTTTACAGAGGACATCGGGATTGAACTCTGAATCTAATGCCCTGAGCTGGAATAACATGGCGCTAACTCCTATGCTACCGTAACCACTGCATACATTGTGCAAATTACTCTGAATGTAATTAATTTTGCATTGTGTTTATCTTCCATGTATATTTTTAATAGGAATAAAAATAATTATGAATATTATTGAATTTAAAACAAAATAATGTTAAACACACACATCAGTACTTGGGTTCTTGTCACTTTCCAGCCTTGAGCTTGAATGAGCTGCTGTGTTTTGCAGACTGTAAAGAGAGTACCTCAGGATGGGAGTGGTCTGTACTTTAAAGTGTAGGAGGCTAAGGAGGGACCTGATAGAGGATTTTAAATTATGAGAGGTATTTGCATGGATCGAATGGATGTTTCCAATAGTGGGGGAGTCTAGGACCGGAGAGCACGGACTCAGAATAGAAGGATGCCCCTTTAGAACAGAGATGAGGAGGAATTTCTTTAGCCAGAGGGTGGAGAATCTGTGAAATTCATTGCCACAGGTACCTGTGGAGGCCAGGAAAATGGGTATATTTCAAGTGGAGGTTGATAGGTTCTTGGTTATCAAAGGTTATGGGGAGAAGGTGGGAGTATGGAGATGAGAGGAATAATAAGTTAGCCTTGATGGAATATAGGAGCAGACTCAATGTGCCAAATAGCCTATTTCTGCTACTATGTCTTATGGTCTTATACAGAATAGACAGCCTTTTCCTCAGGGTAGAAATGTCAAACGCCAGGGGACATAGGTTAGAGTGGGGTAGTTCAAAGGTCATATGAGGGGTAAGTTTTTTTGACCCAAGGTGTGAAAGTTGCCTAGAATATGTAACCGGGGATAGTAGTGGAAGCAGACACACACCATAAACACAAGGGGTTCTGCAGGTGCTGGAAGTCCAGAGTAACACACACAAAATGCTGGAGGAACTCAGTAGGTCAGGCAGCGTCTATAGGAATGAATACACAGTCGATGTTTCAGGCAGAGAACCTTCACCAAGACCGGAAAGGAAGGGGGAAGATGAAGATGGGGGACGAGAAAGGAGGACAAACTAGGTGACAGGTGAAGCCAGGTGGGTGGGGAGGGTTATAAAGTCAGATGCTGTGAGGTGATAGGTGGAAAAAGTGAAGGGCTGGGGAAGAATGAATCTAATAGGAGAGGAGAGTGGACTGTGGGAGAAGGGAAGAAGGAGGGAAAGGTGATAGGTAGGTGAGGAGAAGAGCTAAGAGGCTTGAGTAAGGAACTGGAGAAGAGGGAAGCGGGAGGGGGAAAATTACTGGAAGTTGGAGAAATCGATATTTATGCCATCAGGTTGGAGGTTACCTAGTCAGAATATGAGGTGTTGCTCCTCCAACTTAAGAGTGGCATCATTTTGGCATAAGAAGGGGGTCATAGTCTGACAGAACGAGAAAGGGGAAGGGGTTGAAAATAGTTGACCACCAGGAAATCATATGTTTTGCAGGTGGAGCAGAGGTAATCAATCAGCAGTTCCCACAATCTACGTTGAGTGTCACCAATGTAGAGGAGGATGCAACAAGACCACCAGATACAGTAGACAACCAAAGCAGATTCTCTGGTGAAGTTTTGCCTCAGCTGGAAGGAAGGACTGTTTGGGGCCCTGAATGAAGGTAATGGAGGAGATGAATGGGTAGGCTTAGCACTTCTGCTCCAAGCAGGGATAAGTGCAAGGAGGGAGATTATTGGGGAGGGACAAGTGGACAAGAGAATCACAGAAGGATCAATCCCTTGGAAAGTGGAGAGCGGGGTGGGGGGTGGTGAAGATAAAGATGAGTTTGGTGGAAGGGTCCTACTGAAGTTGGAAGATATTGTGGAGAATGATGTGTTGAATGCAGAGGTTCACGGGGTGGTAGGTGAGGACGAGAGGAACTCTATCGCTGTTGAGGCAGCAGGACATCTCTGATGTCCTGAAAAGGGAAGCCTCATCCTGTGAACAAATAAGGAGGAGACAAAGAAAATAGGAAAAGGGAATGGCATTCTTACAGGAGATAGGGTGGGAAAAAGTACAGCCAAGATAGCCATGGGAATTGCTAGGTTTTTAACAGATATTGGTAGACATTTTTTCTTTAGAGATGGAGATAGAGAGATGAGAAAGGGGAGAAAGGTATCAGAAATGGATCAAGAGTATCTAAAGGCAGGGTGGGAGTTGGAGGCAAAGTTCATGAAATTGATGAGCTCAGCATGACTGCAGGATGCAGCACCAATGTGGTCATCGATGAAGCCCAGAAAGAGTTGCAGAAGATTACCAGGTAAGGCTTGGAACATGGACTGTTCCACATAGTCAACAAAAAGGCAAGCATGGCTGGGACCCATGTTGCCTCCAACTTTTTGAGGGTGAGGACCAGTTCTGCTAGACAGAGGAGGGTGGTGGTGGAGGGAACTGGTTGGGTGTGTTGCTGAGAAAGAAGCAGAGAGCTTTAATGCTTTCCTGGTGGGGGAAGAGAAGTATATAGGGATGGGCATCCATTGCAAAAATGAGGCCATCATGACCGGGGATTTGAAAGCTGTTGAGAAGATCAAGATGTAGGTGGGAAAGAACTGAACCAAGGGGGATAAAATGGAGTCATGCTATGCAGACATGAGTTCATTAGGCAGGAGCAGGAAGAAAGAGCCTACCCAGACCATCAGATTTATAGATCATGGGTAGGAGTTAGAACTGAGCAGTGTGGGCTAAGGGAACTATAAGGTTTATGGCAGTGGATGGGTGATCTCCAGAGTTGACGAGGTTGGTAATGGTGTGGGAGACAATGGCCTGACGGTCCGGAGTGGGTCTTTTGCAAGGGGTAAGTAAGACGAAGTGTCTGAGAATTGCTGCCTGGCCTCAGCAAGGTAGAGGTCAGTCTGCCCTACTACAACAGTCCCCCTTTGTCTGCAGGTTTGGCGGTGAGGTTGGCAGTGGAATCAGGCAGCTCAGTGGATTTGAAGAGGCTCTTAGATGGACTTGTGAAGGGAATGGGGTGATATGGATGATAAAAAGCAGGAAGAATCTTGTACTAATTTTAAACTAATTTTGTTTAGTGTTGATTGGCGCAACATTGTAAGCTGAATGGCCTATCCTGTGCTGAATCATAAAAAACCAGATCCAAGTTTTTTCCCTCCTAGCTAGGAGACATTTCTGCACGCAGAGTATGGTAGGAATTTTAAACTTTTCTCTGCTAAGAGCACATGATGCTAACAGTTTATTTTATATCTTACACTCCAAATGAGAAGTATTAAAGAAAGAAGTGTGTATCTGGAAGTTAGGTCACAGATTAGCATTGATCCTATTGAATGGCAGAATGGGCTCGGGGCTAACTGACCTGATTTGTGCCTATGCTCCTGTGAAAGGCAGGAGTGGAAATTCAAGTCCTTGCTTTGCTGCCTTGCCTGCCGGCCACTGTTGAAATCACAGCTCGAATGCACAAAGCCTCCGTCACGTCTTTTGTTTTCATGGAATAGGAAGTGGAGTGGGTGCTGTAAGTAAAAAAAAAGGGATATTATCCATAAATTCTGCTGTTATTGAAGCCCAGGCGCTAGCTCAGTGGGAGGACGGCAGATATGTACACACACAGCGGCGTCCCGCTCGAGTTACATTTCACTCTCAGTCATTTTCCTTTTTGGAGCTGCTTGTCCCACTCCCATCAGGGAGAAGGCTATGTAGCCGAGATCACCAGACTCAAAAACAAGCACAGTACCTTCCCCAAGCAGTAAGGCTGATCAACACCTCCACCCACTAACCTGTCCTTCCCTCCACGCCCTCAACCACCACTACTTCATCGTTTCCTGTCAGTCTCTCCTATGTCACTTCATGGACGTACAGCCATTCTACATACCAGATACATGTGTTTCTATTTATTGTGATTTTAAAAAATATTGTGCCCTTCATCTTACTGCGTTTTCTTTTAGTGCTGAATCAGATCTGGATTAACAGTTATTTTCTTCTCCTTTACATTTATGTACTGGAAATGACATTGAACAATCTTAACTCTTGAAAAGAGAGCCTTTGCCAGAGGCAAAAGTTCAGCTACCACAGGTTTATACAGAAAATGACCTGCAGAAATGTGCGGTGTTGATAACACGAGGCTGGTGCCTGACTTTGCAGTGAAGAGTATGTCAACTTGAAGATTAGACTTCGGAGAGGGAGTGTTTAAGGTGTAGAGTTATAGCCAGTCAGTAGCTTGTGACTTAAATCCCTTTGCACTCCTTAAGACAAGCCCATTATGATTTGACAGCTACAGCCAGGAGGCTCATATTTCCTAAATGACAGCTTCTTTCGGGGGGGAGGTGGGAGAAAGGGGGCCAAGGAATTTTTCTGTGACACTTCTGGGTGAGAAAAGAAGCATCAATTTAATCTCAGTGATCAGATGTACCTTCTCAACAGGTCACCCTCCAGCACAAACTTAGATAAACATCCTCCTCTCCCGTTTTACTTTGTGGATACAACAGATCGTTAGGAACCGCCTTTCTCATGGGGAACGATGGCCAAGAGTGAAGGACTGATCTACGCCACTCAGCTGCACTGCCAGGCCTCCCCAGCTATGTTACCAGCCGCGTACTTCTCTTACTTACTGCCCAACCCACTGCTGGTGTTTAGGTCAGCAGTGGTCCTCCATCTCTGATGATGTTCATGTCAGTAGCTCCTCCTCAGTTTCACTACTGTCAGTCATGCGACTTCCGGGTGGAGACTCAGGAATACTGTCACGCTCAGATGCAGAGGGATCCTTCAATGCTGTTTCCATAACAGTTTTTATTTTACCAGTCAGGGTTGTTAGCCCTGAGCTGAACCCCCAAATCTGGAGGACTGGTGGACCACTCTTAGTCTGGCCTTTACCCTTTGACCTGGTTGGCACGGGTGACCATACCTAGGGCAAAAAGGCGCTGATTCCAGCCTGCATAGCTCTCTGGATCATTGAGGCACGCAAGCCACCAAACCACGACAAAGTTGTGGTCCTCCTGGATGGCATAGTTCTCTGGTTGCAGAAAAAGATAACTTTACAACTAAAAGTTGCTCAGTAGAAGGTTCGCAGATGAAGTTATAGGGGGAATCAAACACAAAAACATGGAGAATATCTTCTTTCTGGCGCTGGGAGCTAGTTCATTGGTAGCTCACTTGCTGTCAATGGTTAATGGTTTAACACTATTCATCAGGGAATTCGCTCCACTATTTCTCCACAAGTTTGTGGTCTCCCCCCTTTGAAGGGCTTAATCCTGTTCCCACACAAAATGTTAGGAGAGCTCAGCAGGTTAGGCAGCATCTATGGAGGAAAATAAACAGTCATGGAATACTACAGTACAGAAACAAGCCCTTCAGCCCATCCAGTGCCAAACTGTTATTCTGCCTAGTACAATCCATCCGGACCTGAACCTTCATACCTCTCCCACCCACGTACTTACCCAAACTTCTCTTAAGTGTTGCAACTGAACCTGGATCCACCATTTCTACTGGCAGCTCATTCTGCTATCGACCACCCTCCGAGGGAAGAGGATCCCCCAGCGTTTCCAGTGTCTTGCAGAATCTCTTGTGTATCTGTGATCCTACCTCCCTTTCAATCACTGAAGGGTAACTCGTGGAGTGAGCAGTCCCTGGGCAACTATCTGCCACCTGTGCCCTCTGCTCAGTGCCCCTGCTAGCCCTCGACAAGACCACAATCCTGCCAGTAAAGCACAAACACGAGAGAGAATGCAAATTCTGGGAATCCAGAGTAACACACACAAAATGCTGAAGGAACTCAGCAAGTCAGGCAGCATCTATAGAGGGGAATAAATAGTTGCATTTTTGGGCTGAGGCTCTTCAACAGGACTGGAAAGGAAATGGTCAGAAGCCAGAGTAAGAAGGTGGTGGTTGTGGTGGGGGAGGGAGGGAGGGGTGCATGATTTTGTGAATAAAACATACAAGAGTTGTTTTATGTGCTTAACAAAAGCAGCAACCCATTACTTCCATTATGAACAAAGCCAACAGCAGTCACCTTACACTGAAGTCATTACGTCAGACAATATCTCTGAAAGTGAACACAAGAACTGAACAACGGTGTTTGTGAATTATGTAGAAGTTTCTATTATGAACAGTGTGTGTAATTTGTCACCTACACAGACAGTGCCAGAATTCACCAAAACCAGCGTTGTGAATCTCTCTGTCACTCATTCCTTGAGTCACTTTTCTGCTTTCATGGATGTCTGCGAAGAACAAGAATTTCAGGGTCAAAGGTTAAAAGGTCCATTTATTATCAAAGTGTACAACTCTGAAATTCTTCTTCTCCAGATAGCCATGAATACGAGGAAGAAAAGAACAGCCGCACGATTATCAACCCTCAAATCTCTCCTTTCCTCACAAAAAATGAACGAAAATGGAACAGACGCATCAACCTCCTCAAATACTCTTCCCTGCACACAAAAAAAGAGAAAGATTGGGCAAAAAACACAGAATATAAAAAGCCTTATACTTTGTGTTTTCCAATTGATCTTTCTTGTTTTCCTTGTGTGTGAGGGAGAGGGATTTGGTGGGGGGGGGGGTCAATTGCCTATTCCATTTTTGTTCTTTCAAAAAAAAGTCTATAGTCCAAGTCCATATTCATATCTATATCCAAAAGGCAGAAAACCCAGGTAACATTCTCCAGGCACAGCAATAGCTTGTCCCCTCCCCGGCAGCAGAGCGATCCCACCAGTGATCGCAAGGCAATCTTTCCTCCCAGGCACCAACAATAAAAAGGCAGTTTCCCCTGTCCAGCAGCAGAGCGATCCCATCAGCGATCAAAAGGCATTCTGAGGCAGCACAGTAACCACTCTAGGAAGTAAGTGAGAGAAGCCTTGAAATTGCCCACTAATTTTTTCTCTTTGTAGAAAGGGTTGACTACCCCACTTCATTATTCTAGCTTCTTCCCCATCCTCTCCAGTCCAGATGAAGGGGCACAGTGCGAAACCCTGGCTGTTTATTGTATACATTCTCTGATATTAAATGGAACTACTGAACGTTGTTGTTTACATAATGCATTGCGGGTTACCTGCACTGGGATGTGTGGTGACACTTGTAGGCTACCTCCAGCCCATCATTAGGCCATGCTGGTTGTTAACACAAATGGTGCATTTCGCTGTGATAAATGAATGAATCTGAAGAGTCAGTTCCAGGACTGAAAAAATGATCAGGATGAGGTTTCGGCAACAGTTAAGTGAGCAGTGATGCAGTTTACACAGTGAATGTAGTAACTTGTTGCCTGATCCAGTAAGGTGGGCCTCAAACATTGCCAGATTAATATAAAAACTGTTTGACTCTATCTTTTATGAAGTGAGAAGCCTGCTGTCTCTCCCATCCAACTAAAATACATATAACACCAGAGCTGCACTGTGGTTGACTCCTTTGCCTCTTCTAGTCTTTAGCTTGTGGCTTTTCCAGAATTTCACCATTTAGTTCTCTACAAATTGAATTTGTATTTGAGTCACACACAAAAACCACTGGAGGAACTCAGCAGGTCAGGCAGCATCTATGGAGGGGAATAACAGTTGACATTTCAGGCTCAGACCCTTCATCAGGACTGGAAAGGAAGGAGGAAGGGGAGTCACCCTTTTCCACAAAGGGCAGAATTAGAGAAACAATTAGTAGGCAATTTCAAAGCTTCTCTCACTTACTTCCTAGAGTGGTTACTGTGCTGCCTCAGACAAAATGAAACCTAGAAAGCCAAGTGGAGATCAGAATATGTCCAGTGCAAACAATTCCTGAGGGACCCAACACAGTCTGACTTCGAAATTCCACGATACTCCTGGGTGAATCTGAACAGTGTCCACACAAACCACACTGAATATAGAAGCTTGCCATGCAAATGGAAAATTAAATATTCCTCAGTGTGTGGCTGGGATTGTCCAGAAAAGCCTATTGAGGCTATAGAACTCCCAATCCAATAAAAAGACACAGACAATACGGCCAGACCCTCTGCCATTCCTGACCAGGCTCAAGGACAGCTTCTATCCCTCTGTTACTGAGCAGTGTGACAATTCAAGTCGCTGTGAAGTTCTCCAAAAGGCTTGTCTTTGGTGCTGTAGGCCACATATTCTGGCATCAGGTGAATTCCCCTAATGGAGAATGCCAGTGCGTGACTGTTTAACTTGGGGAGGTTGATGCAAGGCAGCCACCACCACCCTTGACAGATCGGAGTCAGGGTGCAGTAGCATGGAATGCGAGGTGACTGACGACACTGCAAACTTGCAGCCTTCCTCCACGTTCACTGCCATTGTGATGTGTCATCATCTTCTGCCAGCTCCACCATTGAAGTCTTCATTGGATCACTCTCCGTCTCCCCCTTGAACTTACAACCACAGGTGAAACTACGGGGAGTTAAGCACCAAATGGCATCACTCTCAGGATCTCACAAACTTCTCCACCATGACAAGGTGATGATCCTCAGAGAAGGTCCCACTGTTAAAAGACTACTGAACAATCACCGAGTATAATACAATGGACCTCATGGTCTACCTTGCTGTGGTTTTGCACCTTGTTGTCTACTAGCACTACACCTTATCTCCTATTACACTTTACTGCACATTCTGTTATGGTCTCCCCTGTACTATCGCAATGCATTTATTTATTTATTATTTAAAAAAAATTATTTAGAGATACAGTGCAGAACACATCCTTCCAGCTCTTTGAGCCACACTGCCCAGCATCACCTAATAACCCTGATTTAATTCTAATCAAATCACGGGACAATTTACAATGACCAATTGACCTACTAACTGGGATGCCTTTGGACTGTGTGAGGAAACCGGAGCACCCGGAGGAAACCCATGCATTCCATGGGGAAGATGTACAGAGATTCCCTATAGAGGACATCGGGATTGAACTCTGAGTTCTAACACCCCGAGCTGTAATAACGTTGAGGTAACTGTTATCCTACCGTGTTGATCTGTATGAATGGCATTCAAAACCAAGTTTTCCACTGTATCTCGTACATGGGTCAATAATAAACCAACTTACCAATTCTACTCAATCATTGAAGTGGTTAAGTGCCTGGACTAGCTGTCGGAGGTTTGGACTGTTGATCGAATTCTGTCAGAACAGCTCAGCCATTTAAATTTAGCTAAAACAAATCTGGAAATGCTTAAAAAAAACTCTGCTGTCTTTAATATTGATGTACAACTGTTGTAAATATTCATCTGGTCAGAATCAGTTCTACTATCACTGATAATGATGTGGTTTATTGTTCTGCGGTACTAATCTGGTGCAAAGGTATAAAATTACTGTAAATTACAAAATAAATACTGAGTCCAAATAAAAAAGAATAATAACTTTGTATTCTTGGACTATTCAGAAATCTGATGGTGGAGGGGAAGAAGCTCTTCCTGAATTGTCGAGTGTGGGTTGACGAATAAACATGGAAGAATCGAAGAAGGACTCGAGCAAATTTCTGCAGATATCTGGTTGCATCACCGTCTTCTGCTGAGCCTCCGATGCACAGGACTGGAAAAGGCTGTAGCGGGTTGTAGACTCATCGCGGACACCACCCCTCCATCATCAAGGACATTTTCAAAACGTGACGCCTCAAAAAGGCAGCATCCACAATTAAGGACCCTCATCACCCAGGACATGCCCTCTTCTCATTGCCGCCATCAGGGAGGAGGTACAGGAGCCTGAAGACACACACTCAATATTTTAGAAACAGCTTCTTCCCCTCCGACATCAGATTTCTGAACGGTCTATGAACACATGAACACTACCTCACTAATTTGCTCTCTTTCTGCACTATTTATTTAGTTTGTAATATATATTTCTAATTGGAATTTATAGTTTATTTTATGCATTGCACTGAATTGCTGCTGCAGATTAACAAGTTTCATGACGTACTGTAGGTCGGCGATAATAAGCCTGATTCTGGTACCTTGGAGGTGGTGACCTCGGCCAAGGATGAAGCCACCAGGGATGATTGATCAGCCAGTATTGAACATCCTACTCTGGGGTTTATAGGGTTTCCTTTCAGATGCAGACTGTGGCTAACAGCCAGGGGCAGCATAGCAGTTAGTGTGACTCTATTACAGCTCTAGTGACCTGTGTTTAGTTCCATCTCTGTCTGTATGGAGTATGTACGTTCTCCCTGTCACCTTCGGGTGCTGAGGTTTTCTCCCACTGTCCAAAGACATGCAGGTTAGTAGGTTAATTACTCTCATGGGTTTAATTGGGTGACATGAGCACACAAGGCCAGAAGGGTCTGTATTTCTAAATAAATAAATGAATAATACTTTATATAGTCCACATCCTCAGGATATCCCAAAGGGTTTTAAATACAATTAATTACTTTAAAGTGGAGTGACCTTATTTGGCCAAATACATGTTATAAGGTTAATTGGTCACACGGGTGTAATTGGGTAGCGAGGGCTCATTGGGCCAGAAGTGCCTGTTACTGTGTTAAATGAATAAACTAAAATTTAAACAGCACTTATTCTCGGCCCTATTGATCAGCCATGTACACCGTGAGCCTGGAGGGAAGGGGAATCTCTTGCTGAGAAATAGAAAAATCAGGTGGGATCCCAACTATCGTAGCAACAATGTGCCACTTCATTACAAAAACACGTGAAGTCAGGTAACCGTTGTCAGGTGATATTAATCCTCTGTCCATAATCCAGGTTCCTGAACAGCAGCAGGTACTACTGGCAGGGCAGCTGGTTCATCATTATTTTGAGGTGACCCATTGAATTGCTGATTGGTCATTGAAGATAAAAGTTGAAATTGGTCATTGAAGATAGAAGTTGAATTTCTTTAGAACCATATTTAGGTGAGACCATAGTGGTGTTGGCTGCAAGATAAATATGGCCAAGGTACTGTGGAAAGCACCACCACTCTCCTTTAGATAGAACTGAGGCACCTTGAGGGTATTTGCAGGTTTTAGTTTCTACAGGAGGAGACTCTGACAGTGGAATGAGCCATTAATATCCTGACATGGTCTTCATTCACTTCATTCCCCACCCTCCCCTTATACTATTACCACCACAACCCCACCCCTCCCCCCGGGCCCCTTGACTCAAAAGAATGAGCATGAGTAAATGGAAGATAAAAAGAAGAGGTTAAAGTCTTAAGCAGCACACAAAATGCCGGAGGAACTCAGCAGGCCAGGCAGCATCTATGGAAAAGACTAAACCAGTCAATGTTTAGCCCTTAATCAGGACTTTCTCCTGTTTATGAGGTTAAAATCTTAGCCCCTCACCCCTCCTAAAGGTTTAAGGAAACCTTGACTTTCAGAGGATTTGGTGAGAGTCACATGTAGGACAGGCTTAAGGCTGAGAGAACTCGGAATCAGAATCAAAATGAGAACCAGACTCAGGTCCGCAGGAGATCCTGCAGATGCTGGAAATGCAGAGTAACTCACACAGAATGCTAGCGCAACTCAGCAGGCCAGGCAGCAACTATGGAGACAAATGAACAATTAATGTTTCAGTTTGAGACCCTTCATCAGGACTGGAAAGGAAGGGGATAGAAGCCAGAATAAGGAGGTGAGGGGAGGGGTGAGGAGTACAGTCTGGTAGGTGAGGGGCAACTTCTGTTTTAAAACTGAAATGCTGACTTTCAAATATCTTCATGGCTTTGGTCCTCTCTGCTTCTGTAATCTCTTTCAACCCTACAATACTTGGGAGCTGTGCTGGTCTGGCCTTGCGTTCATCCCTGACTTTATCACTGGCATCTGTGTTGTGGGCAGAGGAGACTTCTAATTCTGGGTTCTCCCCTTAAACCTCTCCATCTCTGTTCCTTTAACTTATTAAAATGTCCAAGATATTTTATTTAGAGACACAGCACAGTAACAGGTCCTTCTCACTCTGCCCAGTTACACCGATGTGACCAGTTAACCTACTGACCTGGTCATCTTTGCAATGTGGAATGAAACTAGAGAACTCGGAGGAAACTCACACGGTCACAGGGAGAATGTGCAAACTCGTTACAGAAAACAGTGGGAGTTGAACGTGGGTCATCGGTACTGCAATAGTGTTATGCTAATCACAACACTGGAAGCGGTATCAAAGAACACACAGATTCAATAAGGTGATACTGAATTCTATTCTGGTTGCTTCTTGACAGCAAAGGTATGACGGCAATACAGAGGGTCCATAAAAGATTTATGAGAATGGTTCCAGGGATGAGGGGCAAGGATAGGCCCAGTGTGCCTTTCTTTTGGGGGTGGAAGGTGGAATTAATGGAAGTGTCTAAAATTATGATGGGTCTAACATAGTGAAAAGTGGGAGGATGTTCTCCCTGTGGGTGGAGCGGTGAGCAATGAGATCTCACAGGTAGAGAATAAAGGAGAAGAGAATTAAGAGCATCACGAGGTAAAGGTTTTCTATGCAATGTGTGGTTGGATTTGGGAATGCGCTGCCTGCAGATACATGGAGGAAGGTTCCGCGATGGCCTTCAAGAGAGAGTTGGCCAAATAATACTGTGAAGGAAAATTAACAATGTCAGGAAAAGGGCTGGGAAAGGAGTGTGGAGGAGCTGTAATGAATGGGCTACTCCAGAAGAGATAATGATGGATTAAATAACATTCTGGCCGGTAACATTTCTGTGGTCCCATGTTAGACCAATTTGACAAAGAAGCTTGGTTAAAAGAGAAAAGTAAGGGAGAAAGTGCATCTGTAATCACAAACAAGTTTACTCCATCACGGGATACTGTGCCTCACCCTTTTACAAACAATCAGGTGGCCTGATGAGGAAGAATGAGAAAGAATCAGAAGCAAAAAAAGTCACTGAAATGCTGCATTATCATGGAGGTTATTGTTGAAGTTAATGCTTGAGTAAACTGCATGTCAAAACAGCAGATAAACAGCAGCTGAAATGGATGTTCACTGCTACATTACATTAGCAATCATCCTCACTTAGCACAGCAAATTGTGTCAAAGGTGTAGACTAAACAAGGTACACGGACACCATACAGAGACCAACGTGAGAATGGCTGAATGAAAATGCACAAAATGTCTTTGCCCAAGTGCACTCGGTTTCCCTTGCTCTCCAAGTAGTAGCTTTTGATCATCCCGATGTTGACCTTTAGGTGAAAAATCTCAAAGAGCTGTCATGCTGTCTTCTTGCTACTACCATCAGGCAGGAGATAAAGGAGCCTTAGGTCTCATATCACCAGGTTCAGGAACAGTTATTACCCTACAACCTTCAGGTTCCTAAACCAGCACAGATAACTTGACTCACACAACTCCGAACTGATTCCACAACCTACAGACCCTATGTTCTCAGTATTGTTTGTTTCTTATTTGCACAATTTGTCTTCTTTTGCACATTGGCTGTTGGTCAGTTTTTCTTTATGTATAGTTTTTCAAAAATTTTTTGTGTTTCCTTACTTTCCTGTAAATGCCCACAAGAAAATAAATTATTGGGTATTATATGGCAACGTATAGGTACTTTGATAATAATTTTACTTTGGCCTTGATAAGTTTTAAAGAGCAGGATACTTCACTTTGATAAACAGGTCTCTTTTCGTACAGTATATGGATTAAAGAAAATTGGAGGGATATGCAGGAGGGAAGGGTTGGCTTGATCTTGCAGTAGGTTAAAAAGTCAATGCAAGATCATGGGCTTAAGGGCTTGTATTTGCTGTACTGTTCAGAATCAGAATCAGGTTTAATATCACTGGCATATGTCATAAAATTTGTTTGGTGGCAGAGGTACAGTGCAATACATAATAAACAGTGGATTCCATTTAATTGGGCCATCAGTTAATCAGAGCAGCTACTTATTTGAGACAACTCTTAAAGAACAAAATCTAATTGAGAAAATAGCTAGGATACCCTGAATTTATCTGTGTCACTATGCCATCTAACTGGGACAGGAGACTGTTCCAAAACGGATTCTAACTAGCGTCAGTCACTTGAGCTTGTGTGGCCATTAGACACTACATCATGTTTTGAGCAAACAGTTTTTAAATATTGCCATTTGTGTGTTTGTGTTGAAAAATCAGTGAATTTTTGTCACTGATGGTTGGTGAGAAATAAGCAGTAAGACAATTCAGAAATGTTTAGCTCACTGTGGTTTCAAGCATTCAGGCTTGAAAATGGCAAAAATGGTCAGAAGTGAAAATGAAACAATTTGACTACTTCAACAAGTTAAGAACTATGAAGAATTTGAAGGCATTGACATTCATCTTGAATGTTACCTTTGGTTCACTTGGCTCCCACTTGTGGGTTTGCATGTGACAGCGGCCACAGTGGTACACTGCTTCGACAGGTTGGCTAAATCAGGTGAGGCCAGGAAGGCAATGCTCCATAGAGAGTGAAAGGCATGAAGAGACACAGAAGAAGTCATGGTCATCCACTCCAATTGAGGAAGGCTCCAGTTGTGATGATTCCTTGTACCACCAGACCTAAATTTCCAAGGCTGAGAGAGTGTACTGCCCACGTGCAATGGACTTTCCATTTTAAAAGAAACTCCCTCACGCATGCTTCTTGTTAGTGTTGGATACAGTGGAACCACTAGTAGTACTGGTAGTGTTTTAACTTGTTCTGTATTTTATTTAAATACATAATTTCTTATTCAATTAAATGGTAGTTTGTCTTTTTTATACCTTTTACCATGAAACTTTGATTAATCAGGACAGCCGCTAATTTGGGACAACTCTTAAGGAACAAAAGCTAATTGAGAAAATAGCTGGGATTCCCTTTATATATTTGGGATACCGTGCCACTTAATTGGGACAGGAGACTGATTCCAAATAGTTTCTAAGTAGCATTAGCCGTGTGAACTTGTGTGGCCGTTAACTGGCATCATTTGCATGTGTCTGTGTTCAAAAACCAGTGATTTTTATCATTAATTGTTGGCGGGAAATGAGCAATAAGACAATTCAGAACAGTTTTACTCACAGTAGTTTCAAGCATTCAGGCTTGGAAATATCAGAATGGCTGGGAGTAAAAATGAAACAATTTCACTATTTCAACAAGTTAGAAACTACAAAGAATTTGAAGGTATCAAACAATCATCTTGAATGTTACAGTAAAAATGAACATTTGGAGGATGCAATTGTCAAAAGCATTTTATGAAGCAGGCCATTATCTACACAAGGCGTCTGCACTATTTTTGTTCCTATACAGTCAATCAATAGCACACAGCAGTGTGTTGGTAATCTATCATATCCAATGATAAGACTAAAACTTGTGCAGGAGAGTTTTTATGGAAAAGCTGTTTCACTTGGACAACTCCACTCTCTTGACCTTGGAAGTCCAGGCCCAGTGATACCAGTAGTTGTCACAAACTGGGGTCTTCCTTGTTTACAGTGGATAACCATGACTACTACTGAGCCTTATCATGTCTTCACTCTCCTCGAAGCATTGCAGAACCATCTTCCTGGCTGTTGGATGGATCTCATCTGCCCAGTCTGCTGGAGCAGGTTTCACATGCTAGGATGGACACATCCCTATCTTACCGGGGGGGGGGGGGAGTATGAGGGCCATTGGCTGCCCTCACCTGGTTTAGCCCACTTGTTGAAGCGGTGTATCGCAGTTTGGCTGCTGTCGCGTGCAAATAGCTACTTGGAGCCACAGGTGAGAGCTGAGTGTTGAGTGGGGACCAAAGGTGAGTGAGCTGCTCCAGAATGGACACGACAAGCTCCTTCACCTGGGCCAATGTTCATATCCCCCATTGATATCTATTAGCAACTAATACACAGTCTTATAGTACTGTAGTAGTATTGCTAGTGTTTTAATTTGTTCTGTATTTCATTTAAATAAATAATTTGTTACTCAGGTAAAAGGTAGTTTATCTTTTTTATTTCTTTTTAATGATTTCCATGAAACTTTGGCTAATTGGGGTAGCCGCTTAATTGGGCCAAAATGACAGTGAAACTTCCCGACATGTCCCAATTAACCAGAATCCAATGTATATACATATACTGTAATATACATATATTTATATAAATATATATATATTTATAGCACGGTAGCATAGTGGTTAGCACAGACATTTTACGGTACAGGTAATTGGGTTCAATTCCCGACACTGCCTGTAAGGAGTTTGTGTGATCTCCCTGTGAGCACGTGGATGTCCTCTGGATGCTCCGGTTTCCTTCCACAGCTCAAAGCCATATCAGTTGTTAGGTTATTTGGTCATTGTAAATTGACCGGTTAGCCTAATGTCGGTGGTGGGGAAACTGCTGGAGTCAGTTATCAAGGATGTGATAACAGCACATTTGGAAAGCGGTGAAATGATCGGACAAAGTCAGCATGGATTTGTGAAAGGAAGATCATGTCTGACGAATCTCATAGAATTTTTTGAGGATGTAACTAGTAGAGTGGATAGGGGAGAACCAGTGGATGTGGTATATTTGGATTTTCAGAAGGCTTTTGACAAGGTCCCACACAGGAGATTAGTGTGCAAACTTAAAGCACACGGTATTGGGGGTAAGGTATTGGTGTGGGTGGAGAGTTGGTTAGCAGACAGGAAGCAAAGAGTGGGAATAAACGGGACCTTTTCAGAATGGCAGGCGGTGACTAGTGGGGTACCGCAAGGCTCAGTGCTGGGACCCCAGTTGTTTACAATATATATTAATGACTTGGATGAGGGAATTAAATGCAGCATCTCCAAGTTTGCGGATGACACGAAGCTGGGTGGCAGTGTTAGCTGTGAGGAGGATGCCAAGAGGATGCAGGGTGACTTGGATAGGTTGGGTGAGTGGGCAAATTCATGGCAGATGCAATTTAATGTGGATAAATGTGAAGTTATCCACTTTGTGGCAAAAATAGGAAAACAGATTATTATCTGAATGGTGGCCGATTAGGAAAAGGGGAGGTGCAACATGACCTGGGTGTCATTATACACCAGTCATTGAAAGTGGGCATGCAGGTACAGCAAGTGGTGAAAAAGGCGAATGGTATGCTGGCATTTATAGTGAGAGGATTTGAGTACAGGAGCAGGGAGGTACTACTGCAGTTGTACAAGGCCTTGGTGAGACCACACCTGGAGTATTGTGTGCAGTTTTGGTCCCTTAATCTGAGGAAAGACATCCTTGCCATAGAGGGAGTACAGAGAAGGTTCACCAGATTGATTCCTGGGATGGCAGGACTTTCATATGAAGAAAGACTGGATGAACTGGGCTTGTACTCGTTGGAATTTAGAAGATTGAGGGGGGATCTGATTGAAACGTATAAGATCCTAAAGGGATTGGACAGGCTAGATGCAGGAAGATTGTTCCCGATGTTGGGGAAGTCCAGAACGAGGGGTCACAGTTTGAGGATAGAGGGGAAGCCTTTTAGGACCGAGATTAGGAAAAACTTCTTCACACAGAGAGTGGTGAATCTGTGGAATTCTCTGCCACAGGAAACAGTTGAGGCCAGTTCATTGGCTATATTTAAGAGGGAGTTAGATATGGCCCTTGTGGCTACGGGGGTCAGGGGGTATGGAGGGAAGGCTGGGGCGGTGTTCTGAGTTGGATGATCAGCCATGATCATAATAAATGGCGGTGCAGGCTCGAAGGGCCGAATGGCCTACTCCTGCACCTATTTTCTATGTTTCTATGTTTCTATGTCCTGTGATTGAGCTAGAATTAAATTGGTGGGTTGCCGGGCGGATTGGTTCAAAGAGCTGGAAGGGCCTGCTCCACACTGTATCTTAATCAATCAATCAATCAATCAATAAATGGTTTCTTTTTAATTAAATTAAACACGTAGTGGAAAAAGTAGTGAGGTAGCATTCATAGGCTGGTCCATTGTCTGTTCAGAAATCTGATGGTGGAAGGGAAGAAACTGTTCCTAAAACAATCTATGTTCTGAATGTGATTATTGCTGCCCAATACCAGCATTCATTGACTATTCCCATATGTCCTTGAAGAGATTTGCTTGCTGGGGCTGTTCAGAGGCAACTTAAGAATGAACAGTGTGCCTGACCCACACATAAGACATTCTGCATGGGATTTACAGATTTCTTTTCCTGAACTTTATTCATGGACTGAATGGACTTTCAAGTCAATTCAGCAGTCTTACCTTTGCTCCAATGTCCCTGATGTCTCCACCAATGGTTGCAGACGCATCATATAAACCATCCTATCCAGATGCACCACGGCTTGGTATAGCAATTGCTCTGTCCAAGACTGCAAGAAACTGCAGAGAGAGGAGGACACAACCCAGTCCATCTTGCAAACTGGCCTCCTCTCCGTCTACGCATCTCGCTGCCTTGGGAAAGCAGCCAAAATAATCAAGGACCCCCTCCCACTCCAGACATTCTCCTTCATCTCTCCTCCTGTAGACGTACCACCAGGCTCAAGGACGGCTTCTACCTCACTGTTATCAGGATCTTGAATGGGCCTTTTATACGCTCAGAGATGAACTATTAATCTTCCAGTTTACCTTGTCGTGCCCTTCCACGTTTCTCCCTGCATTGCATTTTCTCTGTAGTTGTAACAATATATTCTGCATTCTGGTTTGCCTTTACACTATCTTGATATACTTAGGTATTATACGATCTGTCTGGACCAGGAGTTCCCAACGTTTTTTATGCCATGGACCAATACCATTAAACACGGGATCTGTGAACTCCAGGTTGGGAACCCCCAGTCTGGACGGATTGCAAACAAAAGCTTTTTTGCTAGTTCTCCGTACATGCAAGAATAATAAAAACCCAATACTAATATTGTGAATTTCTGTTCCTCATGGCCATGGTGGGCTTGAACTCATGAGAGCCAATATTTGTACTGTTTAGCTTAATGAAGCTGAAGGCATGAAGCCACAGTACAATGCAACCCTTAAATCACAGGGAATACAAAGTAGATCAGTCTGTAGTTGAAGGATGGAGCTGCAGAGAAGAATTCCATCTAGCTACCTAGCAATTGCTAGAAATAGGACAGTACTTCTGCAAACCTGGAATCATATTTCACCCTGGGATGGGCTTTGCTTCATATCTGTACCAACTTCTCTTTTTAAATCTTTATCCTTGTCTCCATACTTCTCTGTGAACAAACTCTTCCCTATCTGTAATCCTTTCCAACTCCCCAAAGTTACAAGATACTCATTTTCTTCTGGTTAGGGCCTCTTCATCATCTTTGATTTTAATTGGTCTACCAGTGACAATGTGACACCAGTTGTCATTTTCTCCCTCTATCTTTTTTAGATTATGAGAACACTCAGTCCTCGTTTATTGTCATTTAGAAATGCATGCATGCATTAAGAAATGATACAATGTTCCTCCAGAGTGATATCACAGAAAAACAGGACAAACCAAAGACTAACACTGACAGAACCACATAATTATAACATATAGTTACAGCAGTGCAAAGCAATACAATAATTTGATAAAGAACAGACCATGGGCACGGTAAAAAAAAAGTCTCAAAGTCCCGAGTCGATCGACTCCCGAGTCCCCGATAGCAGGCAGCAAAGGGAGAAACTCCCTGCCATAAACCTCCAGGCACCGACAACCGCCGATGCATTGGAAGCACCCGACAACAGCTGACACTGAGTCTGTCCGTCCGAAAACTTCGAGCCTCCGACCAGCCCCTCCAATACAGCCTCCTGAGCACCATCCTCTGCCGAGCGCCTTCGACCTCGTCCCAGCAGCCGAAACAAGCAAAGCCGAGGATTTGGGGCCTTCTCCTCCGGAGATTCCAGATCACACAGTACAGCGGCAGTGAAGCAGGCATTTCAGAAGTTTCTCCAGATGTTCCTCCGTACTCTCACGTCTGTCTCCATCAAATCAGAATTGTGCACGGTCCCCTACTTGACAAATAACAGACATCACCACCAGAGTGGCCGCGCACGCTGCATCGCGCCACAATCTTCTCTTCCTCAAAGTTCAAAGTAAACTTATTATCAGAATATGCATATGTCACCATGTACTACCCTGAGATTCATTTTCTTGCACCACTTACAGGAGAACAAAGAAGTACAACAGAATCATTGAAAAACTACACACAAACAAAGACTGACAATCAATGTGCAAAAGAAAATAAATTGGACAAATAAAAAAAATAAGTAATACAGAGAACATGAGCTGTTGAGTGCTTGGAAGTAACTCTGTAGGATGTAGAATCAGTTCAGTGTTGAGATGAGTGAAGTTATCCATGCTGGTTCAGGAGCCTGATGGTTGTAGGGTAATAAGTGTTCTTGAACCTGGTAGTGTGGCACCTAAGGCTCCTGTGCTCCTCTGCATCCCCAGCTCACTTTCTCTAACAAGGCACTCCTTCAGCTAATCTAAAGTTTAATTCAACCATCTCACATAATCTAGAAGGCCAATTATTGGTCACCAATAATTCCGCGGAGGCTAGGTGGACATTTTTGCTTTTTAGTGATACATAGAAATGGCCAATTTTTGAGTCAATTCATGAGGCTGACCACAAGGTGTTGAGAAATGAATTGCTATGTGTCGTTTTGGAGAGAGACAGAGGCTTATAGTTAGGAAATTTATTGAGGTAGTGAGTATGAGTGAACTAAAGATCTGAGGCATGATAGATCAAAGGGACATACAGTAGGTCAAAGGTCATGAACTTGAATGGGACTTTATTCCCTGGAACACACAATCAGAGGAGATTTGACTGAGATATACAAAATTATGAAGATATAGATAGGGTGAATGCAAGCAGTTATTTTTCCACTGAAATCGAATGAGACTAGAACTACAGGTCATAGGTTAAGTGTGACAGATGAAATATTAAAGGGGAACTGCACTCAGATGTTGGTGAGAGTGTGGAATGAACTGCCAGAGGAAGTGATGGATGCGGGTTTGATTTCAACATTTAAGAAAAATTTGGATAAGAACATGGACAGGAGGGGATTAGAGGGCTATGGGGGTCCAGGTGTGGGTTGATGGGACGAGGCAGAATAGCAGTTTACGAGGACTAACTAGAGTACCTGATGCATGAGAAGGGTGAGTTTACCCAGAATGAGGATTTTCTCTGAGGTAATCATGCGATTCTGTACTCTGTTGAATAACACGAATTAGATGTGTGTTTCTAACATTTCATAGTTTTTGATTCAACTGTGAAGTATTTAGGTGGGTTTTATATGTCAAAGTCCAATGGCCAAGTTTTTCCTCACTGCTTCAGTCTAAGTTGCCTTGAAGTCTTTTCTTACAATTCAGGACCTCAGCCAGTTCAATGTGTTTGGCAAACTTTAACATTCTACATTGTGGGTCTTCATCCAAATTGTTGAAAAATATTATGAGTCACTGAGGCACAAGCACTGGGCTCTGTGATATTCCATTGTGGTACTACCTGCCACCGTGAAGACAATTCTCTGTTTCCTGCCTGCCAACCAAATCCTCAAGAGTGAATGTCACTCTCATCCTTGAGATAAACCGAGTACAATCGGTTGAGGCTGTGTCCGAGGTCTGAAGTCTGTGGGGACCTGAGAATGAAGCCTGTAATCCCTGAGGTCGATGAGTCCTGGGGTTGGAGGTCTGAGGTTAGCGAGTCCTGGGATTATAGGGCTGAGGTCGGTCAGCATGTCCTGCGGTCGGAGGTCTGTGATCAGTGAGCCCTATGGTTGAAGCCCAGCGATCAGAGAGTCTGGAGATCAAAGCCTGGTAGTTCAAGCTGGGAGGTCAGTGAGTCCAGTGGTATTTGACATTTGCACCCTGGGAGAACTATTCTGATTGCTAACTTTATCTACGTCTCTCATAATCTAACAGACGTCTATCGAGTCCCCCTTTAGCCTCCACTGCTCCGGAGAGAACAACCCAAGTTTGTCCACAAACAAGAGAAAATCTGCAGATGCTGGAAATCCGAGCAGCACACACAAAATGCTGCCGGAGCTCAGCAGGCCAGGCAGCGTCTATGGAAAAAAGCACACTCGACATTTCGGGCCGAAACCCTTCGGCAGGACTGGAGAAAAAAAGCTGAGGAGTAGATTTGAACAGTGGAGGAGAGGAGAGGGAAACACTGGGTGATAAGTGAAACTTGGAGGGGGAGGGATGAAGCAAAGAGCTAGGAAGTTGACTGGTGAAAGAGACAGAAAGCCATGGAAGGAAGAAAAAAAAGGGGGGGAGGAGCTCCAGAGGGAGGTGATGGGCAGGCAAGGAGGTAACATGAGAGAGGGAAAGGGGGATGGGAAATGGTGAAGGGGGGAGCATTACTGAAAGTTTGAGATATCGATGTTCTTGCCATCAGGTTGGAGGCTACCCAAACGAGATATAAGGTGTTGTTCCTCCAACCTAAGTGTGGGCTTATCCCGACAGTGGAGGAGGCCATGGATGGACAGATAGGAATGGGAAGTGAAATTAAAATAGGTGGCCACTGGGAGATCTCGCTTGTTCTGGTGGATGGAGTGTAGGTGCTCGGCGAAGTGGTCTCCCAATCTACGTTGAGTCTCACTGATATACAGGAGGCCACATTGGGAGCACCGATCACAGTATATAACCCCAACAGACTCACAGATGAAGCGTCGCCTCTCTTGGAAGGACTGTTTGGGGTCCTGAATGGTAGTGAGGAAGGAGGTGTAGGGGCAGGTGTAGCACTTGTTCCACTTGCAAGGATAAGTACCAGGAGGGAGATCAGTGGGGAGGGACGAATGGACCGGGGATTTGAGTAGGGAGTGATCCCTGCGGAAAGCAGAAAGTTGGGGGGTGTTAAGATGTACTTGGTGGTGGGATCCCGTTGGAGGTGGCAGAAGTTTTGGAGAATTATGTGCTGGATGCAGAGGCTGGTGGAGTGGTAGATGAGGACAAGAGGAACCCTATCCCTGGTAGGCTGGTGGCAGGATGGAATAAGAGCAGACATGTATGAAATGGAAGAGATGCAGTTGAGGGCAGCGTTGATGGTGGAGGAAGGAGAGCCTCTTTCTTTGAAAGAGGAGGACATTTTCTGCATTCTATGATGAGAGCAGGTGCGGCAGAGACAGAGGAATTGGGAGAAGGGGATGGTGTTTTGACAGGTAGCAGGGTGGGATGAGGTATAGTCCGGGTAGCTGTGAGAGTCCATAGGTTTATAATGGACCAATTTCTATTGTCCAACCTCTTCTGCATCTCATGCCCTCTATTCGAAGCAACATCCTGGTGAACATCTTCTGCAACCTTTCCGAAGTTTGCAGATCCTTTTTAGTAACGGGGCAGCTGGAGCTTCACACCTTCAAGGGCTGAGTAGTAAACGTTGATCTTACCAGTGGCGCCCACATCCCAATAGAGCAGTGGTTTCCAACTTGGGCTCCAAACGGACCCCTTCGTTAATTGTAGGAGTCCAAGATATAAAAAGGAGGTCGGAAACCCCTGTGTTAGAATATATTAATAAGTGTTGTGCCTTCTAGTGCTACTACATCCAGCGCAAAATTTATTTTTTGAAATTTAAATCTGAAACACTAATATCTGTGCACACCAGATCAGCTCTCTACCCATTTGCAAATAAAGCATGTCAGATAGGTCGGAACACACACAAAATGCTGGAGGAACTCGGCAGATCAAGCAACATTGATGGAGAGCAACAGACAGTCAACATTTCAGACTAAGACCCTTCATCAGGAGACTTCAAGAACAAGTTTTTTCAAGAGCAACCACTGTTTCCTCTAAGCTGCATGGGTGCATGACCGCACAGTAATGGAAATGCTCCTACATACATAGCCTTCGTTGCCACACAGCTGGAATTTTCTTTTATATATTGTTTTATTAAATTGCCGCACAGTTTTCAGGCTGTGTAAAAATTTCCTGCTCAGAGCAATGATCGGTTCATGCAGCTGTAAAAAAGATTAGAGGAAACGTTGACAGCAACACACAAAATACCGGAGGAGCTCAGGAGGTCAGGCAGCATCTATGGAGGTGTTGACTGTTTATTCCTCTCCATTAATGCTGCTTGACCTGCAATTACTCTCCAGTACCTACAGGATCTCTTGTTTAAGATTTTTTAAAGAAAACCTTCATCAGTCGTGATAAATGATCTCGGGCTGAGATTCTGGCTGTCTACTCACATCTATGGATGCTGCCTGGCCTGTTGAATCTCTCCAGCACTTTGTGGGTATTGCTCAAGGTTTTCAGCATCTGCAGAATCTCGTGTCTTGGAAGTAACTGGGTACGGGGTAAATGTCAAATAAAAAGGAATCCGCTCACACTCGCACTTTGGTCCGTTCTGTTAACACTGGACTGACAGAGGCAATTGATTTCCAAGGCTGTAGTATCATTCTCTAGGAATGTTGGCTTGGAAAAAAAATAAAGCAGGAGCTGTGAAAGAAGGGCATTGAACCGACAGCAAAGAGGGTGAAGGGCAGCGAGGAAAATGTCTGCTGGAATTTCTAAAGATATGACAAGAACAGTCTCCAATCACACACCTCTTGGGCTTGAATAATATTTACTTCTTTTTTAAAAGAAACTGTCTCTCTTCCAAATCCCATTGGAACAGAATAAATCGGCTTCACCTTGGAGGCTGACAATTTCTTTCTGAGTCTTGTTTTGTTTGTTTTCCCTGCAGGTATTCCAATATGAAGCAAGTTTAGTTTTAGGATTCAGAGCATTGTCAAGCTGGACTTGTTTAACTTGAGCCTCTTTTCTCTTTGAAAATAAAAATCTTTTCGAAACTGCAGGCTTTTTGACACTGCAGGTTTAGAGCCGTTCGCACACATACAGGCTCCCTCTAAACAAATGGGCTCCAGCTGGAGTCCAGCCCTCTCGCTAATGCCTTGTTTAGAATTCCGGAAACTTTAACTGGTATGTTATGACCCCAGGAATTGCACCTGTGGCTGTGGCCAAAGATTAACCTTTTCTCTGGAATCAACACAACGATTGGTTGGGAATTCAAAACTATTAAGATGGTGCAGAAGACTTACTTGTCTCTCTGGTGTTTAGCTGGTCATGGGCTGTCTCAGTATCACCAGTTAACATAAAGTTGATGGCTATCATTGACATAAGATGAGGGACGATGTTCAAAAAGTTTCAGAATGGGTGTGGAAGTGGTGAATTAATTTTAATATGTGTGAGGAGATACAATTTGGCAAGCTGTACAGCGTGGCTTAACTTCCTTTGGTCAGCATCCCATCCACCCTCCTTCCCCCTTGTTTGGTCTCACCTATCACCTGCCAAATCTTACTGCTCCCCGTTCTTCCACCTTATTCTGACATCTTCCCCCATCCCTTCCTTTACAGTCCTGATGAAGAGTCTTGCCCCAAAATACTGACAGTTTATTCCTCTCCACAGACTGACCTGTGGAACTCCCCTGGCATTTTATGTGTGTTGCAACAAAGTTGAAAGCTCTTCACTGTGAGAAAAGGTCAAATGCCATGGGGGTGTTTTCTCTTGAAATCATAAGCACGCATTTGGACTGTGTTGGTTGTTGACGCTTGAAAAACACATTTCCCTGTATGTTTCGATGTACATGTGACAATTAAATCTAATCTTTATATGTCGTGAAATTTGTTGTTTTGTGGCAAGAAATGAAAGGTGGGTTTTCCAGGTCTACTTGTCTTCAAGCCTGGTCCACCTCTCAGAACACAATGTCTCATCTCTATCTTAACTTCATCCACTAACCTTAGCAACCTAATTGAGATGATTTCAGTTTTGAAGCTTGAGGTAAGTAGGGTTTATAACTGTGGGCCATAAACATTACAGAATCAGAATAAGAATAATGTTTGTTATCACTAAGTTGTGGGTACGCTATGTTGGCGCGAGAAGCATAGTGACACTTGCAAGCTGTGCCAACACACAGTGGGACTGTGTTGGTCATTGATGCAGAAACAACACATTTCAGAGGTCTTGGCCCCAAAACATAGACTGTTTGTTCCCATCCATAGATGCTAGAGCATAAAAATTACTATAAGCGGCAATAAAAATAAATAATAAATTGTGCAAAATAGGAATATTGAGATAGTGTTCATGGGTTGCCTTGCCTAGGCCTGAGTTGATGTAGTAGTAGCTCATGGGTTTCAGGGACTGTTCTAATATCTGATGGTGAAGGGAAAGAAGCTGCTCCTGAAACATCGAGTGTGGATCTTCAGGCTCCTACACCTCCTCCCTAATGGAAGAAATGAGAAGAAGGCATGTCCTGGTTGGTGAGGGTCCTTAATACTGTACGTTGTTACCACAGGGACTTGAGCTGAATGATATTGACGCTGTTGCAATTAAATAGGAAGAGAAGGGGATGGTGGGATTATTAGACAGGGTGTGAAAATAGCCTAGCATAGGACAGTCACATCTGTATGGACCTGTTGAGCCAAGTGGCCTGTCTCTTTGCTGAAACTAAGCTAAAACTGTGATTGTCCTCTCTTCTTAACAATCTAGTTGCCTCAGGGATGATTTGATATTGGCATCGCTGAGAATCCTAATGACGTTATTGGACTGCAGGTCTCCATTCATGGGGAGAAACATCAGGGTTGAGCTGCTGACCATATTTGGACTGCCTTGAGTGATCAATTACTTTCAGGTGAGCCTTTTATTTCTGGATTGATAGGAGGAGTTTGCCTGGCAAATGGGACCAGCTTTGTGGGCACAATGGTCGGCAAGAACAAGTTGGGCTGAAGGCCCTCTTTCCATCCTGTTGAACTGCATGACTCTATGACACACTCACTTAAGGTCTGAGACCGTTGTTTCAGATCTTCCAATCTACCTCAATGTGGCCCTTGCACTTTCGTTGTCTACCTGCACTGTGCTCTATAACTACAACACTACACTCTTCTTCTGTTTTTTTTTACTGCCTTTATGTAATTACGTATGTCATGATCTGTCTAGATTGCATACTAAACAAAAACTTCCAATGTATCTCAGTACATGAAAATAATAATTCAATGTCAATATCAGAGAGTTCAGCAGATCATAAAACCTACCTCTATAGGCTCTTGTCTACACTTCTTACTGCCTTAGTAAAGCAACCAGAAAAATCAAAGTCATCACCGGTCCCAGACATTCTCTCTTCCCCACATTCCATCGGGCGGAAGATACAAAAGCACATACCACCAGACTCAATGACAGCTTCTACCCCATTGCTATAAGACTATTGAATGATTCCCTAGTATGATAAGATGGACTCTTGGCCCCAGGATCTACCTCATTATGATCTCCCACCTTATTGTTTACCTGCACTGCACTTTCTCTGTAGGTGTTACACTTTATTCGGCATTCTGTTATGGTTATTCTTTGTCCTGATTTAATGCACCGTGTAATGATTTGCTCTCTATGAACAGTATGTAAATCAAGCTTTTCACGGACTCTCTGTACAAGTGACAATAATAAACCAATTCCAATACCATCTTCTCCAGCCTTAAAGTTCTACCTTGAGTTCCCAACCATTCTTCTCCAGGGTATATCTTTTAAGATGTGTTGTGAACTGCTATAAATGAAAGCATTCTTATTCTAGGGTGTGGGAAGTTTCATGGACATGACTGTGGGTACGTTTAATACTGTCCTTTCTTCAAGAGTAGGCTCAGAGTAGATTCTTTCCTTAGAGTTAATAGACGATGCTCCCGCGGGTGATTCAGACATCGGCAAAAGGAGGCCTTGAATTTTTTTTCTGTCAGCTACAGGGTGACATGTGGGTAGTGCTCGCAGACTGAAGCGGCTGCTGCAACCCCTACGTATCTGTGTGCACTTCTGGGACTGACAAGTGTTTCATTATAAGGCTCTTATTTAGAAGTCATTTCATTAACAAAACAGTCTGCAGATCAGATCAAAAGGAGGGATAACCACTGAGAGGAAATTGTCTTTCATCTGCTGGGTAAATTGCTCTCAGCCGTGTGGTGAATTTGTTCTCAGAGCACCTACAGACTGAGACACTCAAGGAGGATGTTCTCTGTGGTTGTGAATGAATGTAGATGGATTCACTGATCACCTGGATCTGTGTGAATGGAGGACCTTTTGTTCAGTTTCCTGTCATTGGCATCTGGCTCAGTGTTTGGTACATCCCCCTCTTAAGTAGGAGGACGTGGCTTCAAATCCTAGTTAAGACTTGAATATAAAAGTCTCGGCTGAGAGTTCAGTGCAGCATTGAGAAGGGGTTGTTCCATCTTGTCAGATGCATTGTTAAACTGAGACACAGCCCACCACTCAGGGACGTGAAAACATACCCAAACCACAACTATGAAGTACACTCATAAACTTTCTCCCACCCTTTTCACCGCCCAATGTAGTAAATGCTTCAGTACACGGAAAGCTCTCATAAACAATAGCCTGGTTTTTATTGTTTCCACGGAAGGATGGATACTGGGCTCTACTCTCAGTGGCCACTCTATTAGGTACACTTGTACACCTGCTCGTTAATGCAAATATCTAATCAGCCAATCATGTGGCAGCATCTCAACATCTAAAAGCATGCAGACATGGTCATGATGTTCAGTTGTTGTTCAAACCAAAACATCAGAATAGGGAAAAAATATTATCTAAGTGACTTTGACTGTGGTATGATTGCTGGTGTCAGATGGGGTGGTTTGAGTATCTCAGAAACCGCTGATCTTCTGGGATTTTCATGCACAACGGTCTCTAGAGTTTACAGAGAATTGTGTGATAAACAAAAGAAAACATCAGTGAGTGGCAGTTCTGATGACAAAAATACCTTGTTAATGAAAGAGGTCAGAGGAGAATGGCCAGACTGGTTCAAGCTGACAGGAGGTGACAGTAACTCAAATAACTATGCACCCAATAGTGGTGTGCAGAAGAGCATCTCTGAATGTGCAGCATGCCAAACCTTGAAGTGGCTGGGCTACAGAAGCAGAAGACTATGAAAATACTCTCAATGGCCACTCTACTGGGTACAGGAGGTACTGGATGTAATAGAGTGGCCACTGAGAGTAGAGCTGGGAAGACCTTCCCAATATTCATCCTTCCGTGGAATCAATAAAAACCAGGCTATTGTTGTTTATGGGAGCTTTCCGTATACTGAAGCATTTGCTACATTTGGGCAGCAATGTAGGGGAAAGTTTAGTGAGGGCTAATAACTTGTCCACAGAGGTGAGGATTGTGCTAATGCGGTAACAAGGAACTGAAGACTACATCCACATCAGACAGTCCTCTCCACAGCTCCTCAGTACCTTCATCTCCCCGGGCACTGCCACTCCACTCTCCACACCTCATACCTACACTGACACAGTCACTGTTCTACTCTAATTCCACCCTCAAAGCTGAAACCACGAAGAGTTCCTTTTGCCAAGACTCACCTTGTCACTTTATCATGTCCTGTCAGTTACCATAAGTTCAGATTCTCCTGTACATAGCATCACTTCATTTACATACAGTCCAATCAGTCTATGCATAAAAGCTAATCTTATATATATATACGGCCACACTCAACAATTACTTGTACATCAACAACAGGAATTCTGCAGATGCTGGAAATTCAAGCAACACACATCAAAGTTGCTGGTGAATGCAGCAGACCAGGCAGCATTTCTAGGAAGAGGTGCAGTCGACGTTTCAGGACTAACTGAAGGAAGAGTGAGTAAGAGATTTGAAAGTTGGAGGGGGAGGGAGAGATCCAAAATGCTAGGAGAAGACAGGAGGGGGAGGGATGGAGCCAAGAGCTGGACAGGTGATAGGCAAAAGGGATACGAAAGGATCATGGGACAGGAGGTCTGGGAAGAAAGATGGGGGGGGGGACCCAGAGGATGGGCAAGGGGTATATTCAGAGGGACAGAGGGAGAAAAAGGAGAGTGAGAGAAAGAATGCGTGTATAAAAGTAAGTAACAGATGGGGTACGAGGGGGAGGTGGGGCATTAGCGGAAGTTAGAGAAGTCGATGTTCATGCCATCAGGTTGGAGGCTACCCAGACGGAATATAAGGTGTTGTTCCTCCAACCTGAGTGTGGCCTCATCTTTACAGTAGAGGAGGCCGTGGATAGACATTACTTTTATACACACATTCTTTCTCTCACTCTCTTTTTTCTCCCTCTGTCCCTCTGAATATACCCCTTGCCCATCCTCTGGGTCCCCCCCCCCCCCCCTTGTCTTTCTTCCCGGACCTCCTGTCCCATGATCGTCTCGTATCCCTTTTGCCAATCACCTGTCCAGCTCTTGGCTCCATCCCTCCCCCTCCTGTCTTCTCCTATCATTTTGGATCTCCCCCTCCCTCTCCAACTTTCAAATCCCTTACTCACTCTTCTTTCAGTTAGTCCTGAAACATCGACTGCACCTCTTCCTAGAGATGCTGCCTGGCCTGCTGCGTTCACCAGCAACTTTGATGTAATTACTTGTACATTGTGTGTTTTATAAGATTGCTTTTATATTCATACTTATTGTGCTTTTTGTGCTTATTTTTTAATGCTGGATCAGAGCATCAATCATTTTGTTCTCATTACACTGGTGTACTGAAGAATGGTAATAGACAGTCTTGAATCTTGAAGACCCAAATGCAGCCTCCCAGCAGGAGGGACAAAACCTGGAAGGCCCGCACCTCAAGGAGCAAAAGCCTCTTCCTAACTGCCTCCAGGTTCTTAAACTAAACTGAAAAACCTAAAGGCTACCTTGGACTATCCTCCAAGAGATAGTTGTCGTTTGGAGACTTGCGTGCCTCAATGACCTGCTGGCTGGAGTCAGGATTTTACGCTTTGGCTCCTGGTAGAGTCACCCATGCCAAACAGGTCAAAGGGTGGAGGCCAGACTGAGTGGTTCACCTCGTCCTCCTGGTTTCGGGAGTTCAGCACAGGGCTGACAACCCTGACTGGTCAAACAAAGTCTCCACCTGGGGTTTATACGACTAAGAGCAGTGAAAACCGACAGGAAGCTGTGAAAACTGCCAGAGACGGAAGACCTTCATTGCTGCTCTAAATGCCAGTGGCGTAAAGGGCAGTAAATAAGTAAGTACTATATTAAATAATATACTGTATAGTAAATAAGACTATATTTCATTTTCTTTCTCTCTACTTGCACTGATGTTGTTATAAACACAAGAAATTCTGCAGATGCTGGAAACCTGGAGCAACACACATGAAATATTGGAGGAACTCAGCAAGTCTGCACATCCTTGGAGGGGAATAAACAGTTGATGCTTTCAGCCAAAACCTTTAATCCGGATTGGAAAGGGAGTGAGCAGAAGACAGAATGATACCTACAGCACAGAACTTAGCAGGGTATAGCACAGTGCAGGCACTTTGGCGCGCAAGGTTGTGCCAAATTATATAAACGTACTCCATGATCAATCTAACTCTTCCCTCCCATTTTTCAGCAGGACAGGCAACATATCCGAGGGGAGATACTGCCTGGCTCGGTGAGTTCCTCCAGCATTTTGGGCGCTGCTAATGCTGTTATGTCATGTAAGTTGTGTATACTTAATGTCAGTTTAAGTTTACGTTAAATTATGCTTGTCTTGTTTGCAATGAACTGTGCTGCTGCTGCAAAGAGGTCAACTTTCTTGGCATTTATACCCTGTGTATTTATGCCTGTGACAATGAACTTGAACTGTGTTACAGCCTCTCAAACACTTCATGGGTGTTTGTTGAAGGAATGAGAATCAGAATCAAGTTTAATGTCACAGACGTATGTTGTGAAATGTGTTGTTTTGTGGCAGCAGTACATACAATAGACTATAAATTACAATAAGAAAGATATATGAAAAAATAGGAAGTGCAAGATAGCATCCATGGGTTTATAGACTGTTCAGAAATCTGATAAGGAATAGTGAGTGAGTTGACACGTTGTAAAAGTATATAATGATTTGACCTACCGTACAATGAATGTAGAGAAAGCTGTGTATGGATTGTACTTCATGAATATCTTATTATATACGTTGTTGAAAAATATCAGCTGCCAGTCAGCAATCTCTCCCCTGTTTAGTACCAATGACCATCGATGCACGTATCATCTCCTGCACTCTGTGGCTTATGGCCAGGCAGTTGTACCAGAGACGCTAAATTTAAAATGTTATTTTTCTCATTTTCTTTCAGCACTGATCAAAATGGAGACATAAAGCCGTTTTAACTGGGAAAGTGGTTGTGAGAGGAAGGTGGGACAAAATATGTAGGAGTGTGGTCCGAGGGTTAGCAGTCCCAAGTATACTCATGATGTCTTGGGCATCAAGATATGTGCATTACCTACACACCAGACAACAGTTCACGGTAATAATTAATAAATTAGTAAACTGGCAGACCACAGTACATGTGCTTGCAACACTGTGTGTCCGACAGAGTGATCAGCAGCACCTGGGCTCCACAGGGGACTCTCTTGTCTCCCTTTCTCTTCACCATTTACACGTCGGACTTCAACTACTGCACAGAGTCTTGTCATTTTCAGTAGTTTTCGGATGACTCTGCCATAGTTGGATGCATCAGCAAGGGAGATGAGGCTGAGTACAGGGCTACGGTAGGAAACTTTGTCACATGGTGTGAGCAGAATTATCTGCAGCTTAATGTGAAAAAGACTAAGGAGCTGGTGGTAGACCTGAGGAGAGCTAAGGTACCGGTGACCCCTGTTTCCATCCAGGGGGTCAGTGTGAACATGGTGGGGGATTACAAATACCTGGGGATACGAATTGACAATAAACTGGACTGGTCAAAGAACACTGAGGCTGTCTACAAGAAGGGTCAGAGCCGATCTATTTCCTGAGGAGACTAAGGTCCTTTAACATCTGCCGGACGATGCTGAGAATGTTCTATGAGTCTGTGGTGGCCAGTGCTACCATGTTTGCTATTGTGTGCTGGGGCAGCAGGCTGAGGGTGGTAGACACCAACAGAATCAACAAACTCATTCATAAGGCCAGTGATGTTGTGAGGATGGAACTGGACTCTCTCATGGTGGTGTCTGAAAAGAGGATGCTGTCCAAGTTGCATGCCATCTTGGACAATGTCTCCCATCCACTACATAATGTACTGGGTGGGCACAGGAGTACATTCAGCCAGAGACTCATTCCACCGAGATGCAGCACAGAGCGTCGTAGGAAGTCATTCCTGCCTGTGGCCATCAAACTTTACAACTCCTCCCTTGGAGGGTCAGACATCCTGCGCCAATAGGCTGGTCCTGGACTTATCTCATTATTTACTGGCATAATTTACATATTACTATTTAACTATTTATGGTTCTATTACTATTTCTATTACTGTTTATTATTTATGGAGCAACTGTAACGAAAACCAATTTCCCCTGGGATTAATAAAGTATGACTAAACCAGAGAGAGACGAGCATGGGTTTACACAACCCATGCAATAATCTCAGCTCATCGCAACTTCTTCCTCAAACCGAATACACTGTATTTAACAGTGAGTGCAATCGCTTTGCAAGCCAGTCATCGCCAGTCAAGGTTTGATTACTGACACTGTCAGTAGGAGTTTGTACATTCTCCCTGTGACTCCTCTGGGTGCTTTGGTTTCCTCCCACACTCTAAAAACGTACAGATGAGGGTTAGCGAGTTGTGGGCACGCTGTGTTTGCATCAGAAGTGCAGTGACACTTGCGAGCTGACCCCAACACAATCCTTGCTGATTTGATTCGACACAAACCACGCATTTCACTGTATGTTTTGACGTACATGTGACAAACAAAGCTAATCTTTTACAAAAATAAATTAGCCACTGTTATAATTCATCAGACAAGCTAAACACATCAAAAGTCTATAAACAGCAAATCAATTGAATGAATGGAGTCCTGATGAAGGGTCTGGGACCAAAATGTTGACTGTTCATTCCCCTCCATAGATGCTGTCTGACCTGAGTTCATCCAGCATTTTGTGTGTGTTGCTCTGGATTTTCAGCGTCTGCAGAATCTCTTTTTTCTGTCTCTTGTTTTCTCATTCTCTCTCTATTTTTCTTTTTCCTTCTTTCTCCTTCTCCTTCCATCGCCGAGTACATCACCAGTAGGTAGCAAGCATTCTCGCCTCCAAACGCTCATTTGGTTCCAGCCTCCCAGAGCTGCCGCTGGGCTGCTGAGCAGCAAGATCAGACCAAAGCTGAACAGTCCGCCCTCCTAAGCCGATGATTACTGGATCTCAGAATCTCACCTGCGGAAAGCATCATTCATTCAGTTTTTACAGTGATAGTGTTCCCAGGTCCCAGGGCATTTGTCGGAGGGAATAAAGACATTCACTAGAGAACCTAAACAGATCCGAACAGTTGCCAGGCAACTGGTAAAAGATCAGTGGATGTTACAAAGTAGAAGCTTACCTGAAAAGTGTTTTAGTCCACTAAAACCATGCCTGTCTGAACGTGTTGTGTCAAGGATTAAGTCTGACTTTTGTCTCAACGTACTAATTTCTAAAGCCAGGCTTAAGAAAATGGAACAGTTTGTAAGAGCCACAATTATTTGAGATTATTTGAGCAGAGCTTTTATAATAATAATAATTTGACAGTTTTCTATAATGTCAAAACCTGAATAATACGAATTATTCAATAGAGGCCTGTGGCGTAAATGTGTTGAATGAGTATAATGTATCACCCCATCCCCATTAGCAGGTCCACCACCCGATGAGTTGAGCACATTCAGGTTATATGTTAATGATCTGGATGACAGAATTGATGGCCTCATGGCAAAGTTACCGGACAATACAAAGATGGGTGAGGGCACATACTATTCAGGAAACAGGGAGTCTACAGAAGGACTTGGACAGATTAGGCAAATGGACAAGGAAGGGGCCGATGGAATACAATGTAGGGAAGTGTATGGTCATGCACTTTGATAGAAGGAATAAAGGCATTGATTATTTTCTAAATAGGGAGCAAATTCAGAAATCGGAGGTGCAAAGGTTCTTGGGAGTCCAAAGGTTAACTTGCAGGTTGAGTTGGTAGTAATGGAGGCCAACACGATGTTAACAGTCATTTTGAGAGGACTAGAATATAAAAGCAAAAAGTAAATAGGTTTTGTAAGGCATTGACTAGATCACATTTGGGGTATTATGAGCAGTTTTTGGCCCCTTATCTAAGAAAGATGTGTGGCATAAGAGAGGGTCTAGAGGAGGTTTACAAGAATAATCCTTGAAATGAAAGGGTTAACACATGATGAGTGTCTGGTGGCTCTGGGCATGTACTCTCTGGAGTTTAGAAGAAAGTAGGGGGAGGGGTATGAAACCTATCGAATATTGCAAGGCCTAGATAGAGTGGATGTGGAGAGGGTGTTTCCTATAGTGGGAGAGTCATGGTCCAGAGGGCACAGTTTCAGAATAGAAGGACATTCCTTTATAACAGAGATGAAGAGGAATTTCTTTAGCTAAAGGGTGGTGAATCTGTGGAACTCATTACCACAAATGGCTGTGGAGGACAAGTCATTGGGTACATTGAAAGTGAAGGGTGATGAGTCTTGATTAGTAAGAATGTCAAAGGTTACGGGAAGAAGGCAGGAGAATGGGGTTGAGAAGGAAAATAAATCAGCCATGATGGAATGGTGGAGCAGACTCAATGGCCAATCAGCCTAAATCTGCTCCTATGTCTTGAGGTCTAATGGTCTACAGTGTTACAATGTAGGATGACTCAGAGAAAGTGTTGCAATGTTGGAGGTGCTTTCAGACAAGATGTCTGAGTTTCTTGTAGACGAGATGTCTGAGATTCTTTCTGCCTCTGCACGTGATCATAGAGGATTTCAGGGTCTATATTTTTAAGAGGAGCAAGGATTCCTTGCCACCTTAGACATTTCTCTACCAATATTACTAAAACTGAAGATCTGGTCTTTATCTTGTTGGAGCTTAGTGGTTCAAATATTTCAACATTGATTAAAGTTCATAATTACTTTAGCAGCTGTCAGGCCCTTGGGATATACTACTTTTGAGAAAGAACATTGTTGTAAAATTGAAAGTGGGGTACTAACGTTGGGACAAAAATTCACCACTGTAGAAAACTTTAGTTTGGACTCGCTTGGAGTATTGCGTGCAGTTCTGGTTGCCACTTTACAGGAAGGATGTGGAGGCTTTGGAGAGGGTGAAGAAGAGGTTCACATTGATGTTACCTAGATTGGAGAGTATCAGCTGTAAGGAGAATTTGGACAAACTTGGATATTTTCCTTTGGAATGTCAAAGGCTAGGGAGAGTCCTGATGGAGGTGCACAAAATGATGAGAGGGATAACTAGGATAGTTACAGTCTTTGTCCCAGGGTGGAAATGTCTAATAATAGAGGGCAAATGAAAGAGAGCCGTGCAGGGCAAGTTGTGCTTTTGACATAGAATGGGAGGTGCCCGGAATGTGCTCCTGGGCTAGTGATGATAGAGGCAGATGCAACAGCAATGTTTATGAGGAATTTAGACAGACTCGTGAACAATCAGGCAATAAGATAGGGACAATGTGCAGGCAGGTGTGATCTGTCAGTTTGATATCATGGTGGGCACACTCACAGTGGATTAAGGAGCCCGTTCCCGTGGTATACTCTTCTATGTTCTGTCACACAAAGTCAGGTCACTTGGAGATACTGAATTGTAATTGCCCTAATTTTCCCAAGATCCATATTTCTCTTCAATACTATGCACTGAGCAACCTGCTGGATCCTTGAAGAGGACCACAAACTTTCTATAGGGTTTGGAGGCTTGAGTGCCTCAGTGACCTGGAGAGCTACGTTGGCTTGAGTCAGGGCTTTATGCTTTGGCTCTTGGTAGGGTCACCCATGTCAAACAGGTCAAAGGGTAGAGGCCAGACTAAGAGTGGTCCACTGGTCCTCCAGGTTCCAGGCTAACAACCCTGAGTGGTCAAACAAAATTATTCCGGAAACAGCAATGAAGAATTCTTCTATATTTGTGTATGACTGTCTGGACAGTCAGAGATGGAGGACTGTTCTAACTACCCTAAACGCCAGTGGTGTAATGGGGCAGTAAGTTAGTAAGTAAATGCTGGATTGCTTGGGGGAGGAGGTGATCAATTCGGAACTGCATTGGCCATTGTCCTTTGGTTATTTTATCCCTGAAAGTTCTCAATCTGTCCTTGATTAAAGAGTTTAGGGTAGAATTTATGACTGATAATTGATAGGGGGAACATTTCACCCTGGTGTCAAAATTTCACTTCTTGAATCGGTTTAATTAAGTCTGGTCAAAAAAAGAAATTCTTCAGCTGATCAGCAAAATAGGCTGATTTAAAGGATTTTACTCAGTGGCATCATAATGGCCTAATTTTATAGCAACCAAGTTTAAATATCTAGTGGTTATTATTAACGTAGAAGTCCAAATTGGTAAAGGCATTGAAGAGACATTTTGGTTTCATCAGGAGCTGTCGTGACTAATGTCAGGCTTCTGATCCAACATTGAAATTCTGCATACAATATAAAGTACATAAACGTTTGCTGTTTTTATTCTCCAATTCTTGCTCAACTCCTCTAATGCTGGTGTCTATAACGAGCAGAGCACAGCTATTTTTTTTTGCAGTGACGTCTGGACTGACATTAAAGAAGATTGGCTTTTTTTTCATGTGTACAGTGAAAAGTGGAAATATACAGTGAAATGCACTGTTTTATCAACAGCAGAGACAATCCAAGGATTGTGTTGGGGGTCATGCTCTGATACCAACATAGCACGGCCACAGCTTACTAACCCTGACCTGTACTTCTTCAGAATGTTTGAGGACACCAGAGCACCCAGAGGAGAATGCACACAGTTACGGGGAGAATGGAGGAACTCCTTGCAGACAGCGGTGGGAAGTGAAACATTCTCTTCTGACCAGTGGCACTGCAAAGCAACTCATGTAAACATGGAAGTTTCACTATGTTTTATTGACTGTGTTTCTCACGGAATCCAGGTAGGAAGTATTAACTTCATTCAGTCTCCCAGGAATCTGAACTGCAGTAATCTAATTGGGTGCAGTTTCAGTGACTCCATTCACTTCTGAGCAGAACAGCTCTGAGGGAGATGGGTAAGTTTCTGGTAATTAGTATTTTTGAATTAATTGTGTTAGGAAAATAGAACATAAAACCTAGAGCATTACAGCACAGTACAGGCTCCTCAGCCTATAATGTTGTGTCAACCTTTAACAGACTCTAAGATAAATCTAATCTTTTCCTTCTTCCCTCCATTTATCTATCATCCATGTGCCTATCTAAGAGTTTCTTAAATGCCCCTAGCAAATGTATTTTCATTGTTAACATAAATGCATGTAATTATATAACAGTGCTTTAATATTTAATTTGAAAACATCTTAATGTTTTAATATTCAGTATTAATTTTAATTGTAGGATTACTACATTAATTAAGTGAGTCCTGAAGACAGGTCTTGGCTTGAAATGTCGACTGTTTACTTTTTTCCATAAATGCTGCCTGATCTGCTGCGTTCCTCCAGCATTTTGTGTGAATTGCTTTGGATTTCCAGCATCTGCAGACTTTCTTGTCATAGTCATAGTCAGTCATACTTTATTAATCCTGGGGGAAACTGGTTTTTGTTACAGTTGCTCCATAAATAATAAATCGTAATAGAACCATAAATAGTTAAATAGTAATATGTAAATTATGACAGTAAATTATGAAATAAGTCCAGGACCAGCCTATCGACTCAGGGTGTCTGACCCTCCAAGGGAGGAGTTGTAAAGTTTGATGGCCACAGGCAGGAATGACTTCCTATGACGCTCTGTGCTGCATCTCGGAGGAATGAGTCTCTGGTTGAATGTACTCCTGTGCCCACTCAGTACATTATGTAGTGAATAGGAGACATTGACCATTGACTTGTGTTCGTGATTTACTATGTAATAGTGCTTAGTTGGAGTTGACTGCTTGTGAATGTCAGAGAGAGAACTTTAAATCTTTCGACAATTTTGCTGTGAAAGTCCGGCATTTTTCCTGTCATGGTCAAGCACTGGCTGTCTTTGTGCAATATTGTAAGTGGGAGAAGATGGGCAGCCTGCATTTACATCAATGTTTCCATTCACATCCACTGATATATCTAGGGCAGCTTTGTAAATTAACTGCCTGTATGTTAACATTTACTTTAATCCTTCACACAGTCAAAATATCCTTCAGGAAGGATGCGATTGCATTGGAGAGCATGTGCAGGAAATTCACCTGGATGTTGCCTGTCAATTCAATTGGAGGATGTTAGTTATTGGGAGAGATTGGTCGGGCAGGGCTTGTTTTCCGTGGGGTAAAGGGAGGTTGTGAGGTAACTTGATGATGTTCAAAGTACACTTATTTTCAAAGTATGTATACATTATAAAACCTTGAGATTTGTCTCCTTACAGGCAGCCACAAAACAAAGAAACCCAAAAGAACCCATTTTAAAAAAGACTGTGGAATACCCAATCTGCTGAGAGAGAGAGAGAGAGAGAGAGAGAAAACAAAAATTGTGCAAACGATAAAAGTAAGCTAATAGCATTCGGAACTGAAGTGAGTCCATAGACACGAAGCTTGGAGCAGCTGGATCAGGCCATGGCAGTGGTATCAAAAGCAAGAGGGTTAGGTTTCAGGTGAGAAGAGGCATTTTATAGGGGATTTGTGGGGAATGTTTTTTTCCAGAGAGAGTAGCTAATACCTGGAACTTGCTGCCAGAGGAGGTGGTCGAATCTGATACAGTCATTTCATTTAAGGGATAACTAGACCGGCACTTGAATAGCCAAGGCATGGAAGGAGACAGACCTAGGGCAGGGAAGTAGAATTGTAAGATTGTAGACGAGCAAAAGGGTCTGCATTGATGTGACAGGCTGAAGAGCCTGATATTGCGCTTTACAACCCTATGACTCTTTGGATATAGGGGGTTTCCTATCATACTGGGCAGCTAGTATAACGGTTTATAGCGCCAATGATCAGGGTTCAATTCTTGCCACTGCCTGTACGGAATATGTACGGTCTCCCCATCACTCCGTGAACTCCCCCCCTCCAGGTGCTCCAGTTTCCTCCCACATTCCAAAGATGTGTGGAGTAGTTAGGACTAGGAAGATGTGGCCACTCTGTGTTGACGTTGGAAACATGGCGATACTTGCAAGCTGCTCCCGGCACATACTTGGACTGTTTTGGTCGTTGACAAAAAACAACGCATTTCATTGTATGTTCATATTTATATGTGACAAATAAAGTTAATCTTTATCTCTGCTCTTTATCCTCTCCATGTCCCGTATGTGACACAGTCGAACGCAACCACGGGTTGGTTGACAATGACACCTTGGACAGTTTGAGTCATAAAGCTTCTTTCTGTGCTACATGGCACTATCATGTTATGATTCTTATCCAAAGAGAAACAAAAACAAAAAGTTAAAAGAAAATTCTCTTCATGACCCGAGGGTTATGTGGAGCAGGTGGTATAGCTCTCTGCTGTTTTGCAGCTTCTCAAAGGCAGATACTGGAATTAACCATCAGAGCCTTGGCAGCTTGCCAGATGTATTTGGCTTTCAGTGTGAGGAGAAAGGGTTAATTTCTGTCAGCAACACTCTCTGTACATATGTGTGAAAATTTAGCGGTGTTACAGAGGAATCGATTGTACTTTTGGGAGCCACAGCTGCACCAAGGTCATTTGGGAGTTCATCATTAGAGTTGGTGCTGAAACATTGTCCTGTCCCACAACACTGGCTGGTAGTGTTCTGCCTCCCAATAACTTTCCCGATGTTGACAAGACAAGATGTTCAGAGTAATCCTCTTCTTGTCCTTTGGGAATGAGCTGCGGATGATGCCTCACAGCTGGAAGTTGTTGGCAATGATTTATTCACGAAGCAATTAGCAAAACCCAGGGACTGAGGATTTCGGGAGTCTGTGAAACATTTGGTGGGAAATATGTCGATGTTACCTTTACCCTGTTGATGGACAATGTCAAAGATAATTAATACTCCCTGTCCAACATGTGTAGTTACAGAGACAGATGCACATATACAAATCAGAGACTCGCATATGCATGCAGACAGCTATACACACATACACAGGCACACATCTACATGCATGCAGACAGCTATACACACATACACAGGCACACATCTACATGCATGCAAGAATACTTGCACTATTTTTCTTTATAGTTGTAGAAGATTTTAAAGGGTGCAGCCACCCACTTCAGCATCCGTGCAAAACCTAAGTATTTGCTCTCCCGCCCCCAGAATTTCCTCTTCCTTTAAGGAGGGCCTTCTGTGCTGAGATAAGAATCCATGGGCATAACCTCATACTGATCATAAAGACAAGAGATTGTGCAGATCAGCAATCCAGGATAATACACACAAAATGTCGGAGGAAGATTCCTTCTTCAGCTGTTTACCTTTTCTGCCTACCGCCTCCCAGCTTCTCACTTCATCCCACCTCACCCACCTTCCCCTTCACTTATCACCTTCTGTCTTGTATTCCTTCCCCTTTCCCGACCTTCTTAGTCTGGCTTTCTTATGTGTTATATCTCCAAAAGCTAATTAAAAGAAAATCACGGGAGCCAGGATACTGTACTTGTGTACTTAGTTTCTTGTCCTTAGTGACGTGATGGTGTAATGACCTCTACCATTCACGTACTTCTTACTTATAACCCATAATAAATTATATAAGCAAACAAAGAATGCTTAAACAAACAATATATTTACAATATTAGTCAAATATTACTGAAATATTGAATACACAACATTCTTGCCTGTTTAACTATATACTCCAACCCAATATAGAGTGCATGACAACCCTAATATTTAATGTATCGCTCTCTATCCCCAGATAAATATATCCTTAGCATAGTAAATTTTAAACTGTCCCATTCAGACCCAAAGCTTTAGTTGCTGATCGAAGATTTCTTATTCTTGTTACTCTTGTGAAATAATGTCTTTCATGATAAATCTTCTCAAACTCCAAATAAAATATAGGCACTATCTTACCTTCTTTATAGCTGCAATGTTGTACTCAGTCAGACTTGAAGATGAATCCTTGAATACAGTCGAATCCACCGATTCAAAGCTGTCCTGTAGGTGCTCCTGTATCTCCCTTGTCCATACCTTCTTGGTCCTCACTACTGGTGCTGCAGTCTCCAGTCTCCGCCTATACTCAGGGAGTAGAAGTACAGCCAGGTGGGCAGACTTTTCAAAGTGTGGGTGTGGAATGGCACAATAGATACTCTTGATGGTGCTGTAACAGTGGTCCAATGCGTAGGTTTCTCTGATACTACAAATGATTTGTTGGTATTCATTATCCAGAGACTTTTTCAGCACTTGAATTCAACCTCGTAATTGTGTCCTCACAGAAACAGAGCCCATCTCTGCATTCATGTTGCTGCTGTTCATGAAACACCCCTCAGTGGATTGAAAATGGACACTCGTGGTTGATGATCAGTAATGAGGGTAAACTCTCTCCAATAAAGTACAGGTTGAAACACTTCACACCCCAAACCAGACTCAAGGGCTCTCCGTCAATTTGCGTGAATTTTCTCTGCAGTAATAAGGAAACATGATGCAAGTCTATGGGGCGTTCACTTCCATCACTCATAAGATGTGAAATGACTGCACCTAGACCATTAGGCAGGGCGTCACAGGCAAGATTCACTGGACGATCTGAAGAATAATCTGTGAGTATAGTGTCTGATGTCACCATTTCCTTAGCCTTTTAGAAAACTGCCTCACATTGCTTTGCCCATTGCCATTTCTTCCCGACCTGTAGTAATGAGTTCAAGGGGTGAAGCACAGTAGCCAGGTTTGGCAGGAAACTGTAATGGTAATTGACAAGTTCTAAAGAGGACCACAACTGCAATGCATCATTTGGCTTTGGGGCATCCACCACTGCTTGAGTTTTCTCAGGACACTTGTATAATGCTTCTGCGTTAATGGTGTGACCATCATAAGTGATGTTTGTTTTAAAGAATTCACACTTGTCACATTGTGCCCTAAGCCCATAATCTTCTAATCTTTTTAGCACGATCTTGAGGTTTTGGAGATGTTCCTTGTCATCCTTACCGATAACAATGGTATCAGTGAGGTAACACTGAGCGCCTGGGCAGCCTCGCAGCACCTGGTCCATAGCTTTCCGCCAGAGTGCAAGTGCAGATGCTACTCCAGATATAAGCCTTTTATAGCGATAAAGCCCTTTGTGAGTGTTTGTGGTGAAAAACATTCTGGACTCTTCTTCCATCTCCACCAGCAGGTAGGCCTCAGCTAAGTTCACTTTGATGAAGTTTTTCCCTCCAGAAAGGTTTACAAAGATATGCTCTATCCTGGGCAAAGGGTTATTGATCTACTTTCAGTACTGGGTTGATGGTAACCTCAAAATCACCACAGATCCTGACAGACCCATTCTTCTTGGCTACTGGGACCACTGGTGTTACCATGGGCTCCACTCTACCTTGGAAAGATTTCCTTCAGCCCCATGCAATCCAACTCACTGAGTACTTTTTCATGGATGGTATAAGGAACCAGATGGGCTTTGGAAAACTTGGGAGCAGCACTTTCATTTAACACTATTTTACCCTTGGTTTGTTTGAGCTTTCCAATGCCTTCATCGAATTTGCTTTCAATTGAGTCTGTTACAAGGGATATAGCATGCAAATGGTAGATAGATTTCCAGTCAAGTTGGAGGTGTCTAAGCCAATCACAGTTCCACAATGTTAGAGGTAGCCCTCCTGTTTTTATCACATACAAGCCCAATGTGGCTTGTTGGTTGTTGTATTCCACTGTTATAAATGTCATTCCCTTAGGAGCAGGAGTTATCTTTTCTCCAGTATAAATTCTTAGTTGGATATCTGCAGGCTTCAGTTCAGCTCAGATGTGAATGTACTTAGTTTCTTTTCTTTCATGAGAGAATCAATAATGATGTGGTGGCGGAATGGTGTCTTCCATTCATATACTTCTTAGAGATAACCCATAATGAATTATGTAAACAAACAAAGAATGTTTAATTGAGCAATATATTTACAATATTACTCAAATATTACTGAAATATGGAATTCACTACAGGATTCTTCACTCTTCCTTTCCAGTGGAGAAGCAAAATGAAGACACGAGGGACGGCAGGTGTGAGAAATCTGGAGTAATGATGGAACTCAGCAGGTCAGGCAGCGACTATGGAGGAAAATCAGTTTTATTTATTTATTTATTTATTTATTTTCATTTTTAAAAATTTAAATACAGCACAGAATAGGCCCTTCCAGTTCAACGAGCTGCACCACCCAGCTACCCACCTATTTAATCCTAGCCTAATCACAGGACAATTTTACAATGACCGATTTACCTACCAAACTGTACGCCTTTGGACTGTGGGAGGAAACAGGAGTCCTCGGCGAAAACCTGCACGCTTACGGGAAGGACGAACGAACTTCTTACAAATGGTGCCAGAATTGAACTCTGAACTCCGACACACTGAGCTGTTATAGTGACGCACTGACTGCTATACTGTTTGTTTTAAATTGGGTTTCGATTCTGAAGTTCAGGGAAGGAGACTCGACCCAAAACGTTGTCTATTTCTTTCCACAGATGCTGCCTGACCCATTAAGTTCTTCCAGCTGTTTGGTTGGTTGATAGAGTCTAGTTCCTGTATTTGCATCTGTGGGAGTAATTCTTCATCAGTGAGTCAGATAAAGCCACTTGACAGGTTATTCAACTTGTGAATTCATTTTTTTCCAGATTTGGACATCACAAACAAGGGCAGCATTTGTTGCTCATTCCCAACGGCTTGTGAGGAAGTGGTGTGTCACCTTGAACTGCCGTACTCTTTCTGATGGAAGTGCTGTTGGGAAAGTAGTTCTGGGATTTAAAGATTGGTTTTATTTGTCACATGTACACCCAGTGGCTCAGTACCTCCTGTACCTAATAAAGAGGCCACAGAATAAATGTCATGGTCTTCTGCTGCTGTGGCTCATGCACTTCAATACTCGATGCCTTGTGCATCCAGAGGTGCTCTTCTGGACACCATTGTTGGATGCGTGCTTATTTGAGTTACTGTCGCCTTCCTGTCAGCTTGAACAAGTCTGGCCAATCTCCCCTGGCCTCCCTCATTAACAAGGCCTTTTCGCCCACAAAACTGCCACTAACTGTTTTCTTGTTGTTTTTTTGTGCCATTCCCTGTAAACTCTAAAGACTATTGAGCATGAAGATTGTAAGAGATCAGCAGATTCTTAGATAGAAAATTCACCTTGTCTGGCACCAGCAATGATTCCACGGTCAAAGTCACTTGAATCACATTTTCTCCCCATTCTGATGTTTGGTCTGAACAGCAACTGAACCCCTTGACCATGCCTGCATGTTTTTACACACTGAGTTATTGGCGCGTTATTGTCTGATTAGACATTTGCATCAATGGGCAAGTGTACAGGTGTACCGAGTAGAATGGCCACAGAGTGTCCATAGAAAGTGTGTGTGTCATTTGCGTCGAATCAAGTCAGCAGGGATAATGCTGGGCAGCCCGCAAGTGTTTCCGTGCTTCCACCTCCAAGGAAGGCGTGCCCACAACTCACCAACCCTAACCCGTACCCGTTTGGAATGTGGGGGGAAAACTGCAATGACCCAGAGGAAGCCCACACAGTCATGGGCAGAATGGTACATGACAGCAAGGGGAGATTGAACCCCGATCTTGCAGCCAGTACATTAAAGTGCTGCGCTAACCACTATGCTACCGTGAGCCATATGCTGAAGGGTGGGTGATATGCATATTTCCATGATCTTGACTGTCCTCGCACCCATGTGTCTGTTACCCTTGGTTGTCAAGCTCAAAGATTTGGGGGTCGCAGCCCGGGCGGCATAGATGCGTCACGTCGGAGCATTTTGTAGATAGTACACACTGGAGCCAAGGTGCGTGAGTGATGGACAAAATTAATATTTGGGATTGGTGATGGGATCCCATCAAGTAGGCTGACTGATTTCAATCTTCACGAGCATGGTTGGAGCTGGACCCATGCAGCGGAGTGTTTTCCACGACACTCCCTCATGACGGGGCTTGTTCTAGCCCATCCTTTTGTTGTTTGTTTTTGGGATGGGGGGGGTGTGAAAAGTGAAATGTTTAAGGGGAATCTGGGAGGGAATGCACACTCCTTCACTCAGAAGGTAGTGTGAGTGTGAAGTGAGCTGCCCGCAGAAGTGCTGAGCTGATTCCACAACTCTGCCCGGTTTCCTGCAGTCACAGGCAGAGCTGTGGGCGTACCGAGCTGTGATGCTTGTGGATAGGATGTTTTCAATGCCAGTGTTAGAGATTCCGGATATCCCACCCTGCAAAAACTCATTTCAGGGAGGTGGCACCCCTGCAATTCCATATCCCCCCCCCACCGCCTGTCAACCTTCAAGGGTGTATGAAATACTTTGTTTAGTGATTTTGTCTAATTTGTAAACCAAGTTGGGTATATGCAGAAAATGTGACATTAAAATATGTACTTATATAATGTTATATTATCATGTTTGTTCTATTACAACTTTAATCAAGACTACAGGGAGTTTGGCCTCACTTACGTAGGACATCAATAGAGTAGCTCCTTAGCAGCTAGCCAGGTAGTTTAAGTAATGTTAGCTATGCTAATGAACAAATGACACCTGTTAAACTCACCTCATCATGTCTTTTACATTTTAACCCACCATGGGCAATGGAAAAGTCACTGTTGCAAACAGTGCAGCGAGCAACACTGTCATTATTTTTGAGGTTGACTATAAAGCCCGCCCACAGAGAAAACTGATTGGTCTCTCTTCATGCTAAGTAGACCTATCAGGATGCTTGCTCTCCCTCTCAAAAAAAAATCGATTTCCGGGATATTGTATATAATTTCCGGGCATCAGGGAGCCGCTATCAATATGCGGGAGACTCCTGGAACTTCCGGGAGAGGTGGGATATCTGAGATTCCATGTCACTGCTCTGAGGAAGGGGAGGGAAGTTATTACCTCATTCTTTTGTTTTGATATTGCTGTTACATTTATTATTTCCATTTACAGTATACTGTTTACTCTGAGTCTCACAGAAACAGGAAACCCATGGCATTCTGGTGTGTGTGATAGTAAACTAATCCTGGGTGACCTCCTTCACCTAGCACATGCCCTCTTCCCATTGCTACCCCCAAGGAGGTACAGGAGCCTGAAGCTACATACTCAACGATTCAGGAACAGCTTCTTCCCCTCTGCTATCAGGAGTTCTGAAAGGTCAATAAATGTCTCATTTTCACTATGTATGTCTGGTCCCAATACACTTCTATCCCCACCAGGGCAGCCACTTCCTTTAAACTCAAGATGTAGCTAGGGGCACTCACATGGGTCCCAGCTATGCCTGTCTTTTTGTTGGCTATGTTGAACAGTCTATGTTCCAAGCCTACACTGGTATTGCTTCCTAACTCTTCCTATGTTACATTGACAATTGCATTGGTCCTGCTTCCTGCACCAATGCTGAGTTTGTCAATTTCATCAAGTTTGCCTCTAACTTCCACGCTGCTCTCAAACTTACTTGGTCCAATTCTGCACCCCGCACCCCTTTCTCAATGTCTCTCACTCCATCTCTGAAGACAGTCTATCTTTTATAAACACAGTGCCTCTTGCAGCTATCTTAACTATACTCTTCCCACACTACCACTTGTAAAAAATGCCATTTCCTTTCCTTAATTTGTCAGGACGCTAGAGCAGGGATCCAATTGCAGACCCAGTACTGTGCACACAGTGATATTCATTGAGTAACAAATCCCAAGGTGCAAACAAAGTCGGCGTCAAAGTTCAGGCAAAGATCAAAACATCCAGAGAATTCCAAAAACCAGAATCAGGAAACAGGCAGAGTCAATATTCAGACAGACTAGAGATACAAATACCGGAAAGGCTCAGGAAAATTCACTGGCACCATCTGGCAACAAACAGGTGAAAACACAGACTGAAATACATTGAGCAGTAAACAGAGAGGCAGATGATAGGTGGAGCACAATGAGACACAGGTGGCAGCAATACAGGTAATAGTGAGAAACAGATGAGACAGAGTACTCAGTAATACAGGGGCCGGAGTAGAGCAGGAGCGGGGACAGGAGTACATGGCAGTACAAATCCACAGACTGACAGCTCAAGGGAAAACATACAAAAGGACAGAGTTCAACTGGAGGTACTGACATAGTTCCTCCATCTCTGCACCATCTGTTCTCAGGATGAGATTTTCTTCCCAGAACAAATGAGATGTCAATTTTCTTCAAAGAAAGGAGCTTCTCTTCCTCCACCATCAATGCCGCCCTCACCAGCACCTCTTCCATTTCGCGCACGTCTGCCCTCGCCCCATTCTCCCGCTGGCACACCAGGGATGGGTTCCTCTTAGAGTCATAGTGTCATAGAGAAGTACAGCCCTTTGGCCCATCTCGTGCATGCCAAAAACCATTCAAAATGCCTATTCCTAACAACCTGCTCCAGGAACATAGCCCTCCATATCCCTACTATCTCTACTCTCCATGTACCAATCCAAACTTCTCTTAAACATTGAAATCAAGCTCGCATGGACCACTTGTGCTGGCAGCTCATTCCACACTCTCACAACTCTCTGAGTGAAGATGTTTCCCCTAATGTTCCCCTTAAACTTTTCACCTTTCACCCTTAACCTACGATTTCTGATTGTAGTCCCACCCAACTTCAGTGGAAAAAACCTGCTTGCATTTCACTTATCTATACCCCTCATAATTTTGTATACTTCTAGCAAACCTCCTCTCAATCTTCTATGTTCTAAAGAATACGGTCCTAACCTATTCAATCTTTCCTTGTAACTCAGGTCCTTTAGACCCGGCAACATCCTTGTAAGTTTTCTCTGCACTCTTCCAAACCTGTTACATCTTCCCCGTAGGTAGATGACTAAAACTGCACACAATACTCCAAATTAGGCCTCACCAGCATCTTGTACAACTTCAACATTAATCCCATCTTTTGTACTCAATGCACTGACTTATGAAGGCTAATGTTCCAAAAGCTTTCTTTACGACAATGTCTACCTGTGACGCAACTTTCAATGAATTATGGACCTGTATTCTCAGATCACTTTGTTCTACCACACTCCTCGGTGCCTTACTGTTCACTGTGTAAGACCTACCCTGGTTGGCCACACTGAAGTGTGCAAAACTTCACACTTGTCTGCATTAAATTCCAACTGCCATTTTTTAGTCCATTTTTCCAGCTGATGCAGATCCCCCTGCAAGCCATGATAGCCTTCCTCACTGCCCACTACACCCCCAATTTTGGTGTCATCTGCAAATTTGTTGATCAAGTTAACCCTATTATCATCTAGATCGTGATATAGCTGACAAATAACAAAGGACCCAGCACCAATCCTTGCAGCAGAGAGGCAACCCTCTATGACCACTCTCTGGCTTCTCCCACAAAGCCAATGTCTAATCCAATTTACTACCTCATCCTGAATGCCAAGCGACTGAACCTTCTTGACCACTTCCCGTCTGGGACCTTGTCAGATGCCTTGCTACAGTCCATGTAGACAATATCCACTGCCTTGCCTTCATCCACTTTGAGTGTACAAGCTTTGTACTCTCAAATGTTTGTTTTTGAAGGCTTCCCACGTTCCAAGTACACCTTTGCCAGAAAACTGCCTGACCTAATCCACACTTGTCAAATCATTTGTGATACCATCAAAGCTGGTCTTTCTCCAATTTAGGATCTCAACCCACAGACCACACCTATATCTTTGCATATTTACTTTGAAACTAATAGCATTGTGGTCACTGGATGCAAAGTGTTCCCCTACACAAACTTCTGTCACCTGCCCTCTCTCACTCACTAATAGCAGATCCAGTATCGCACGCTCTCTTGTTGGGACATCTACATACTGATGAAGGAAACTTTCCCGAACACATTTGACCGACTCTATCCTACCTAGTTCTTTTAAAGTATAGGATGCCCAGTCAACATGTGGAAAGTGAAAATCATCTACTCTTACAACCTTACGTTTCCAGTCAGTGATCTCTTTACAAATTTGTTCTTCTAAATCCCTTGGATTGTTGGGTGATCTGTAATGTTTCCCCATTAACGTGGTCATACCTTGCTTATTTCTCAGTTCCACCCATAACACCTCACTAGTTGAATTCTCCAGTCTGTTCTGACCGAGCACTGCTGTGACATTTTCACTGACCAGTAATGCCACCCCTTCTCCTTTAACCCCTGTTTAACTCTGTTTCTAAAACAACGGAACCCTGGAATACTGAGCAGCCAGTTCTGCCCCTCCTGCTCTTGTCCTCACCTACCTCCCCGCAAGCCTTCAAATCCAGTACATAATTTTCCGTAACTCCTGCCATTTTCAAAGGGATCCCACCACTGAGCACATCTTTCCCTCTCCCCACTTTCTGCTTTCCACAGAGATCACTCCCTTCGTGACTCCCTTGTCCATTCGTCCCTCTCCACTGATTTCCTTCCTGGTACTTGTCCTTGAAGTGGAGCAAGTGCTACACCTGCCCCTACACTTCCTCCCTCACTACCATTCAGCACCCCAAACAGGCTTTCCATGTGAGGTGACACTTCACCTGTGAGTCTATTTGCGGTGATCTTCTGTATTCGGTGCTCCTGGTGTGGCCTCCTATCTGTTGGTGAGAGCTGACGTAGATTGGGAGACTGCTTTGCTGAGCACCTATGCTCTGTCCACCACAAAAAGCGGGATGTCCAGCTGGTCACCCATTTTAAAATTCAAAGTTCGAAGTAATATTTATCATCAGAGTACATACGTGTTGCCACATACAACCCTGAGTTTCTTTTTCATGTGGGTAGACTTGGCAAATCTATAGAGTAAAACTGTAAACAGGATCAATGGACAACAGAGTGTCCAAATGCAAATATAAATAAATTGTAATGAATAACAAGCACGAAATATCAATATAACCGAGTCCTTAAACGAGACCATCGGTTATGGGAACACCAGGAGTAGAATGAGTGTAGTTATTCCCTTTTGTTCAAGATCCTGATGGTCGAGGGGTAGTAACTCTTCATGAACCTGGTGGTGTGAGTCCTGGGGCATTCTACCTTCTTCCTGATAGCAGCAGGAGGGAGGTACACTTTAAATTCTACTTCAAATTCCCATTCCAGCATGTCAGTCCATGGCCTCCTCTGCTGCTGGGATGAGGCCACACCCAGGTTGGAGGAGCAACATCTTAAATTCTGTCTGGGTAGCCTCCAACCTGACGGCATGAATATCGATTTTTTTTTTAACTTCCAGTAATTGTTCCCCCCTCCTCTCCTTCACCATACCCCTATCTTGTTTCCCTCTCTCACTTTATCTCCTTCCCTGCCCATCACCTCTCCCTTCCCTTTCTTCCATGGTCTTCTGTCCTGTCCTATCAGATTCCCCCTTCTCCAGCCCTTTATCTCTTCCACCAATCAACCTCTCAGCTCTTTATTTCATCCCTCCCCCTCTTCTGGTTTCACCTATCACCTGCCAGTACTTCGTTGGAGTACTTCTTTCTCCACACCCCCCACCCCACCGCACCTTTTTATTCTGACTTCCTGATATGTCATCAGTTTATTCCCTTGCCTGACCTCCTCAAGGGCATTGTGTGTATTGCTCTAGATTTCCAGCATCTGCATCACCTCTTGCATCTGGAATCTCTTGTGCCTTGCTGAATTTGAAGACGTTGGTGAGAATATTAAAAAAATATAAATCGAGGGAATGTTGGACAGGAACCTAAAGTGGATTACTTTCCCAAAGTAGTAAGGCTGATCATCACCTCCGCCCACTTACCCACCTCACAACATCCTCACCACCACTATGTTATAATTTCCTGTTAGTCACCTTTACGTACTGACACTCCTATACCTGGTGTCTCTTTATGTACATACAAATAATCTATGTATACAGTATAAACTATTTCATGTATTTATATTTATTGTGTTTTTTATTACTGTGTCCTTTATCTTACTGTATATTTTTTGTGCTACATTGGATCAGGAGTGACAATTATTTCATTCTCCTTTACACTTGTGTACTAGAAATAACATTAAATAATCTTGTATCTTGTATCTTGATTGGATGAACTGGACTCCAAGTAGAAAGCCGAGCATAAACAGTAATATGTACACATGGAGGTAATTACAGATTATATATACATGAACATGTACCGACTGATATACTCAGAGACACAGACTGTGGCTGAGTGCACCTTCAGAGACATGCATGGTTTGTGCGGGTGTAAATTTCAAATATTCTGGCTGGGAGGAGTAAGCAGATCCTGAATTGTGCTACAAATTACATTGTGCCTCTGCTCAGTGGGTGCTTTTGTTTTGGTCCACTTTTTGTGAATGGTTCGAATTCTGCACCCCTGTAGGTAACATTCCTGTCATGTGACCTATCACTGCAGGTAGGGGTTGAGGTTCCCAGCTAAGCAAGATCAGGTGTACACAGGTGTGAAAGTCTTTTAGAAATGTTTTGATTCTTTCCACCAAATAGGATGACTTGAATTCCAAACGGATTACCAATCTTTCAAACGTGCTAACTTCTCTGTGGTATGAACAAATAGGACAAAAAGTGCCTGAGCACCCAACTTAACACAGGGACCACAGCTGTTTCCTCTGGCAGGACACCAAAGGACAGGAGAGTATGGGAATATACAACAGTTGTAAAATAAAGGTATATTTTTGGTTCATCATTGGGCCTATCCAAGAGCTTCTTAAATGTCCCTGAAGTATCTACCTCTACCTCCACCCCAGGCAGTGCATTCCACGCACCCACCACTGTCTGTGTAAAAAAAAACCTACTCTGACGTCCCCCCTGTACTTGCCTCCAATCATCTTAAAATTATGCCCCCTAAAAATGATATTAGATTACAAGGAAGCAAGGTTAACCCAAAACAAACTTTTTTCCTACCCCATGAGTACTGTTGCAATCACTTCCTGCATGGGATTGGCTCTTTTCACCTCCTCCCACCTGCCACTTCTCTTCTGAAGGTACAAAAGCCTGAACTCATGTACCACCAGACTTGATTTCAGCTTCTACTCCAGTGTTCTAAGATCTTATTTATTTATTTAGAGATACAACACATAACAGGCACCTCCAGCCCAACGAGCCACATCGCCCAGCGCCCCACCTGTTTAACCCTAGTCTAATCACAGGACAATGTATTATGGACAATTAACTTACTAACTGGTACAGCTTTGAATTGTGGGAGGAAAGCAGAACACTCAAAGGAAACCTAAGCAGTCACGGGAGAATGTAAAAACTCCTTACAGCTGGTACCGGAACTGAACTCTGAACTGCCATGCTTGAAGCTGTAATAATGTCATGCTAACCTCTACTCGACTGTGGTGTCCTATTAAATAGTTCCCTAGAATGATAAATTGGATTCTTAATCTCACAATTACCTTGCATCTTTGTGTCTACCTGCACTGCACTTTCTCTGTAGCTGTTAATTCTGCATTAGCCTTGTTTTATCTTGTTCTACCTCAATGCACAATGTAATCAAGATGGTACTGGTGACGTACGGAGGTGGTTTGCAGGCAGCTCACAAAACTACTATATTTATTGCTTTTGAGTACTATCACAGCAATCGGCAACCTGTAATTTCCCTTTAAGTAATATACTTTGAACTTTGACTGATCTATCTGAACAGTATGCAAGACAAACTTTTCACTGTATTTCACATATCATAATAAGCCAATCCCAGTTCCATTTTCAAGTAACCTTCGAAGTCGGGATGGCATTAACCTCAAATAAGAGCAGGTCCACAGATGCTGTAAGTCCAAGCAAAACATGCAAAACGCTGGAGGAACTCAGCAGGCCAGGCAGCATCTATGGAAAATAGTACAGTCGAGGTTTCGGGCCGAGACACTTCATCATGACCTGACCTGGTAAACACTCTGGTTTCGAAAAGCTAATGAATGAAAAGTTCTTTGACCCATTAGCCCTTACCTCTGAAAAATGACTTTCAATTCAGCCTGAGGACTCAAGCTACACGTACTCTTTTGAAGGGAGGTTTTGCACCAGCGTGCCCTGATGTGCAGAGTTAATAAAGTTATCCATCAGAGCAGGAAATCTTACTTAAAGGACATAAGGCTCCTTCTATTTCTGTTTTTTTCTGGTAGCAATCCCAATGCAAAGCGCTCTGCTTGGAGTGCGAGAAGTGTTAATACAGCAAAAGCTGAGCTTCATCACCTTCTCAGCATTCACTGCTACAGAGCGCTGGCTTGTGCTGTCCACTCTGAGTACGGGAGAGGGATGGTGAGCAGGAAACAGGGCTTCGAGCATCTCCATTTCTTAGACCACAGAGTGTACAGTGTACAGAGTCCCGCTAATGGGCACAGTTTGTTCAAGCCCCTAATTCAATAACATTTATTTATTTGCTTTCCATGTCCACGTCACTGACATGCGGCCAGGTCCGTTTCAACATTAACGAGCTGGCATCTCTTCTGCATTTCCTTTCCAATAAGAATGTAGTTGATTGAAGTTGGCAGTACTGCTTCTTAAATAACCTTTAATCGACGTGGTGACTAGCTCAGTTTCGGATACTTTCCTTCATTCTTTTGTTCTGCACACCGTTGTTGATCAAGTTCTCTGCCTATATTCATAAATTAATGATTCTTTCTGGAATAAGCTTTGTGGAATTATAGAAGTGCGCAGCATACAAACAGGTCCTCTTGGCTCATCTATGCCAACCACGATGCCAAACCATGCTAATCCCACTTATAGGACCATAGACCACTTGCCCGTGTTTATTTTGGGTCATTTGCTGAACTTCACTCTGTGGAGTTTCTGCAAAACAGATTTCTCCATCTGCCTCAGATATGATATCGCGATACAGCACAGAAACAGGCCCTTCACCCCAACTTGACCATGCTGACCCAGATGCTTATGTCCAGTAAGCTTGTCCCATGTGACTGTGTTTGGCTCTCTAAACTTTCAATTGGAGGTCTGGGAGATGAGGCCCAATGGCCAAAGCCTGGATCTGCATGTCTGCAAGTTCACTGGGGAAGTCAAATTCCCGATGTCTGTTAGCCTGCCTGTCCTGGGGGGTGGGGGACTGTGTATGAGTGGGTGTACAGGAGGAAGACTGGGGCTTATTTTGCTGTTGTTGTCCTGCAGAACATTGTGGGCATACTATGTTGATACTGGAATGTGTGGCAACACATGCGGGCTGCCCCCAGCACATCCTTAGGTTGTGTTGGTTATTAATGCAAATGATACATTTCACTGCAAGTTTCACTGTACTTGTGGTATATAAATAAATCTGAAATCTGAACCTTCCCTATCCACGTATGAATGACAGGATTGTTTTATGTTATGTCCAGTACCCAAATGTAAAGGAGGACAAAATAATTGTTACACCATATAAAAACACAATAAGATAAAATTTTAAAAAATACCAAATACAATGTGTTGTAAACGTATTCAGCTCCCAACCTTTGTTCAAATAAGTGAGTTTTACAACCAGGGATTTTGATCATTTTAACTAAGAATTTGTGAATCACATGCTCCTTTTTCACAGTAGAGACCAGAAAACTGTAAAGCAAGAAAAAATAAAAAATTAACAAACATAAACGTCAGTGGTTCAAAAATATTCATCCCCCTTTGCTCAGTGTTTAGTTGGACCTCCCCTCAATGCTATTTCAGCCAGTAGCCTTTTTGGATATGTCTCCATTAGCTTTGCACAATGCGATAGAACAAAATTTGCCCTTTCCTCCTTGCAAACTTGCTCAAGCTGTGCCAGGTTAGTTGGGGAGCAGCAGTAGACAGCAATTTTGAGGTCCTGCCAGTGATGTTCAGTTGGGTTAAGGTCAGGACTCTGACCGGGCTATTCAAGGACATCAATTTTCTTCATTTGAAGTTACTCCATGGTTGATTTGGCAGCGTACCTTGAGTCATTGTCCTGCTGAAAGACAAACTTCCTCCCCAGTTTAAGTTTTCTTGCTGGCAGAGGCTAGCAGGATTTTATCCAGGACCTCTCTGTATTTATCAGCATTCATCTTCCCATCAATCCTGACCAGTTTTCCAGTCCTTGCTGCTGAAAAGCATCCCCATAGCATGATGTTACCTCCACCAAACTTTACAGTCAATACGTCGGTCCAGTAGACACACTCTGACTCGAACTGTTTTCGCAGTTCTGTATCTATTCTTCCACTGTCAGACACTAGTGTAGCGTAGGTCAGTATCGTTTTCCTGTGGTGTTTGCTATTTTCATGCTCTCCTATGCGCTCAGCGGCATGTTTCCAGTCACTAAAGCCAGTTTTGAAGATGGACTGACAATTACCATCACTGAGGATGCGGCATGCAAAACAAAACACACGGCCGATGGAAGGGAAATATAGGAGCCATCGCCTTGATATGTACTCACCATTTACGAGCTTGTGTTTGAAATGAAATTTGGAGAGAAAACATCTCTGCTGTTTGTATACTCGTTCCGAAGCTTTGATATCCACATCCTTACTCTGGCAGGACTCTGGCCCTTTCTTAGCCCAGTATGTTCGGACTGAATCATCTGACATTTCCTTTCCCCAGCGAGCAGGATCAGTGCTGTAAGGATCCTCAGTAGCGGTAACATTAACATTAATGGCGGCCCGACTTAGTTGTTCGGAGGCCTCTGTGGTCGGGAATCCCAAGGTCATGCTCTCTGCCTCTTCAACGTTAGCTGCTGACTGTGGCAAGGACGGCGGTCCTGTGTTAACGCTGGTGCTGGCGCTAACTGTTGAACAAGTCTCCGTTTGTCCACTGGTCTCAAACTGTGACAAGAGCAATGGTACTGCTGCACCATCGAGAACAGGTTTAAAAAATTCTGTCAATTTCAATGTCTTTTTTAATGCTTCTTTCTCACGCTCCTCTTTCTTGTATTTCTTTTTTCTTTTCTGTGCTCCACCCTCGTATTTTTTCTTTGTCCGCCATCATTATAGCTACCTATTTTGGGCCCCTCTGCAGCTCAGGCCCCTGGCCTGCAGCCCAACCTAGCCCTGCCTAAAATCCGGCCCTGTGAGGAAGGATTGGCTTTATGCTTCAGCCAGGGTTTTTTCCCTTGCCACTCTTCCATAAATACCCTTTTTGCGCAAGTCCTTGCAGATTATGGATCCCTGAACTCCATCTCCAGTTGCAGCCACTGACATCTGCAGCTCACTCAGTGACTGCTGGAGTTACAGTAGCCTCTCTTACAAGTGCCACTCTTCTCCAGTGACTAAGTTTAGAGGGGTAGCCTGACCCAGGCAATGTGGCTGTGGTTTCTTAGTTTTTTCACTTTTTCACAATGGACTGCACTGAGTTCCGGGTTATGTTCAATGCCTTTGAGGTGGTCTTGTATCCTTCTCCAGATTTGTGCTTCACTATTGTCTATAGGTGATGAATTTGCAGGCCTTCGAGAAAATGAGCCATAATTTCCATGGTAACAGTCTTCCCCTTGGAAGGAGGAAGATCCATGACAAAGTCCATGGAGATGTGAGTCCATGGTCGGTCCAGAACAGGCAGAGGGAGAAGGATCCCTTGAGGTTGGATGTGGGGCTCCTTGTTCCGGGTGCACACCTCCATCTCAGCACATATTGACGGACTTCCCTCGCCATTTCAGGCCACCAATATCTTCTCTTAATGAACTCCAGGGTTCTGGCAATCCCTGGGTGAGCAGTCATTCTTGATGCAAGTTCCCAATGAAAAACCTGAGACCGGATGGAACTAGGAACAAACAGCCGAGCCGAAGGGCCGTTCCGAGGAACCTCCCCTTGCACCTGGGCCTGGTGAACAAGTGTGTAGATTTCCCAAACAATTGGCTTGGGGCAAAATGGTGGTAGACTGCTCCTCTTGTTCAGGTTCTTGAGCTGAGAGGACAAGGCATCTGGCTTCTGACCCCGGTCGATAGGTCAGGATGAAATTAAACATGAGGAATTCTGCAGATGCTGGAAAGTCAAGCAACACACATCAAAGTTGCTGGTGAATGCAGCAGGCCAGGCAGCATCTCTAGGAAGAGGTACAGTCGACGTTTCAGGCCGAGACCCTTCGTCAGGACTCCTGACGAAGGGTCTCAGCCTGAAACGTCGACTGTACCTCTTCCTAGAGATGCTGCCTGGCCTGCTGCGTTCACCAGCAACTTTGATGTATGCAGGATGAAATTAAAGTGGTTAAAGAAAAGAAACCACCTGGCCTGTCTGGAATTCATTCTTTTGGCCTTCTTAATATAAGCCAGGTCTATGCGATAAATGGGTTCTTGGCCCCCTTGAGTCAGTGATGCCATTCCTCCAGAGCCAACTTGACCGCGAACAACTCTCTATTTTCAATGTTGTAGATCACGTCTGCCTGGGATAACCACCCGGAAAAAAAACGCACACGGGTGCAGTTTATTGTCCAAAGGTGTCTGTTGAGACAAAACTGCACCCACTCAGACGTCCAAGGCGTCCACCAAGACAGGAGCTATCGTGAACCGCTGTTTGATCTGCAAAAGCAGCCCCCACTTCTGTAGTCCAGACAAAAGGGTCCATGGATCTTTTAGTTCGTGCTGTCAGCAGAGCTGCCACTGAGCTGAAGTTTCAGGTGAACTTTTAGTAAAAGTTGGCAGATCCCAGGAAGCGTTGGACTTGCTTCATACTGGATGGTTGTGGTCAATCTCTGACTGCCTGTATTTTACCTGTGTTCATCTTGAGACTGATATTAGAGATGATAAAACCCAAAAATGAAATGGTGGTTATGTGAAATTTGGACTTCTCCAGCTTGATGTAAATTCCATGATCAAAAAGCCTCTTTAAAAAAGCAGTGCTATCATGTTTGCTTTTATGTGCTGGGGCAGCAGGCTGAGGGTAGCAGACACCAACAGAATCAACAAACTCATTCGTAAGGCCAGTGATGTTGTGGGGATGGAACTGGACTCTCTCACGGTGGTGTCTGAAAAGAGGATGCTGTCTAAGTTGCATGCCATCTTAGTCATTGTCTCCCATCCACTACATAATGTACTGGTTGGGCACAGGAGTACATTCAGCCAGAGACTCATTCCACCGAGATGCAGCACAGAGCGTCATAGGAAGTCATTCCTGCCTGTGGCCATCAAACTTTACAACTCCTCCCTTGGACGGTCAGACACCCTGTGCCGATAGGCTGGTCCTGGACTTATTTCATAATTTACTGGCATAATTTACATATTACTATTTAACTATTTATGGTTCTATTACTATTTATTATTTATGGAGCAACTGTAACGAAAACCAATTTCCCCCGGGATCAATAAAGTATGACTATGACTATGACTATGACTATTTAGGATATCTCTGATATGAGCAACATGCTCTTCCATGGACTTCAAAAAAAATTAGGATGTCGTCTAAGTAGATGAAGGTTTACTTATGGAGAGTATCCTGGAGCATGCCGTTTATGAAGGCTTGGAAAACTGTGGGTGTGTTCACATGACCAGGTACCTATTGTGCCCTGTTGGTGTATTGAGGGCTGTCTTCCAATCGTCACCCTCCTTTATGTGGACCAAACCAGCTTGTATGCAGTCCACAAGTCCGGCTTTGAGATACTCTGGCCCCTTGGGGAATCTGGAAGGCAGTGTTCTTGAGTGGAAGAGGGTAACGATTCTTCACCATTATGTGATTCAGCCCAACTGTGTTCAATGCATGGCTACAGCCTCCTGTCCTTTTTCTGTATGAAGATGAAGCCAGTACCTGTTGGAGAGATGGAAGGCTGAATGAATCCCAGGGCAGGAGCCTCCTTAGCGCTTCTTTCTGGGCCTGAGAGTGTGTATAACTGACCCCATGGAGGACAGGTACCGGGCAGTAGATCTATAGCACAGTCATAGGCTTGATGCGGTGGAAGAGTTGAGGCCTTTCTCTTGTTGAAGACTTCTTCCAGATCCTTGTAGATGGAAGGGGTTTCTACCAGCTGCAATTACCCCTCAACCTCCCTTCAAGGATGACTCCTGAGGCTCCCTAGGTAGCGGGGGCGATTCAGCAGACCTCAGAGTCTCCTCCAGAGGTTCACAAGAAAAACAGAGGCCAAACCACAGTCCAGATCCTCAAGCTGACAGGAAGGCAGCAGTAACTTAAATAGCCACGCGTTACAACACTGGTGTGCAGAAGAGCATCTCTGAATACACACCACGTCACAACTTGAACTGGGAGGGCTACATCAGCAAAAGACCATAAACATACACTCAGTGTCCACTTTATTAGGTACAGAAATATATGTATATATTTTTGTTATAATTTATAGTATAATACTGTACTGCTGTGGCAAAACAACAAGCTTTATGACATATGTCGGTGATAACAAACCTGATTCTGATTCTGACATATTCATCCCAAACCTAGTTGAGACACTGCTGGCGTGAAGTGGATTTTGAGTTGAGCTACACAATGTGAGCCATGCTTCCAATCATAATTTATTCTGTCTGAAGCGCTTTGAGGTGTTTTGATATGAAAAGGTACTGTAAAAGAAAGAGCTTCCATTCATGGTGAACCCCTCACTTTGCCGGCGGCCAAGAGCGCCTTGCAGACAGCAAAACTCCTTTGAAGTGCAGTCTTTGCTTATTTTGCCAGCCAAGGTGGCAGCCAGCTTGAGCCAGGAACCAAGAAGAATCTCTGTAATAAATGAGCCTATAACCTGCTGTTTGGTTCAGCAGTAAACATTGGCCAGCATGCTGAGTGAAATTCTGGCCCTCGAGTGCCTTTTCATCACTTGAGGAGGAAAGTGGGTTTCAACTCAGCATCTCCTCCAACAGTAACTTAGAGTTCAGGGGTCGGGAAAATTATTTGAAGCTTTGTAAAACTCTAGTTAGGCCGCAACTGGAGCACTGCATTCAGTCTAGTCAACCCATTATAGGAAAGACGTTGTGGCTTTGGAGAGGGTGCAGAGCAGAATTACCTTGATGCTGCCTGGATCAGAAGGCATGTGCTATAATGAGAGGTTGGACAAACTTGGGTTGTTTCCTCTAGAGCTGTGATGGCCGAGGGGAGCTCTAATAGAGGATTCAAAGTTTGGTTCAATTTGGCACCGAGCTGCGACGTCGATGGATATCATGGATTAGACTTCGTTGTTTTTTAGCTTCATAGCGATGGATTTGGGGACAACATGAGAGTTAGGGGTCAGGTTATGAGTTAGGGACAGGAATGAGGGAGAGTTAGAGGTCAGGGGTCATAAATGAAAAGTCTGGGTAGGAGCCGGTTTTTGGAGTCCAGGTTGATAACACTTCACGGATGAAGGTCAGTGACCCAGTGATCCCGGAGGTCAGGTCGGAAGGTGCTGAGGAGGCCAGTGGTGCCCAGGTTGGTGAGTCCTGGACCTGGGTCAGTTCCATGTGAGTGGGGGTCACGAAGTTTGGTAATCCCTCATGTTAGCTGAGTCAGAGGTCCATGTGGGTCTGGAAGTTGAGGTATCTATGAGGGGCAAGTTGTGGGATAGATACCCTGAGATTGGGAAAAGCTGAAAGTCAAAGTCCAGAGGTCAGCAAGTCCGGACTTTGAAGATTGAGGAGACACAAAGGAGTCATGAAGGCGTTGTTGCTGCTGCTTCTGATATTCTGCTGAAAACTGTGGGCATGCTATGGTGGCGTTGGAATGAGTGGCGACTCTTGCAGGCTCACCCAGCGCATTCTTGGGTGTGTTGGTTGTCAATACAGACAACACATTTCACTGTACATACAATAACTGAATCTGATTGTGAGAGGCATAGATAGAGTAAGCAGCCAGTATCTTTTACCCAGGGTTGAAGTGTCTAATACCAGAGGGCGTGCATTCAGTGTGAGTGTCCAAACAGGTGTGTGCACAGAATTGACTGTGGTTTGGTGCCAAGCATAAAACACAGGACAGTACCGTAACAGACAACACAACAGCAACCAACAATTTACAAGTCAATAGTGCAGCCATGAGCAATCAACAATTAGCAGAACAGTCTCATGTCCAAATGTCAATAATCAAACTTAATAAATGTGAATATGTGATCAAACTCAATAATTATCAACAGAACAGGGAGAGCAGGAAAGGCCATTTAAGGATGTTGTGCAGGGACAGTTAGTGTATTACACCTGGGTGAGTTATGTTGAGAAGCTGGGTAGCTGCAGGAAAGAATCCTTGGAGATGACGTGTAGTCCTGGTGGTGATGGGCTTGTAGCGTCTCCCTGATGGCAATTTGGTGAATAGGTGACTGCTCTGGTGGGTGGAGACAACAGCACTTTTTCCAGCTCTTTTCTTCACTCTGGTGATGAAAAGATCCTTTAATTTCGGTAGCTGACAGCCAATGATCTTCTCCAGTGAGTGGGCCACTCACTGAAACATGGACTTGGAGAGGGAGGAGGAAGCGGGGAACCAAATGGTGACAGAGTGGTCACAACACTCTCAGTGATGACTGAGTAAAAATTCATCAGGATACGCCCTGGGATGTTACGTTTCCTAAGCTGGTGTAGGAAGAACAATCTGTGCTGGGCTTTCCAAGTGACAAGCGTAAAGTGCTGGTCCCACTTCAATGTATTGGTAAAGTCCCCAGGAACTTGAATGACAGAAGTCAACCCTTATTTCCACTGTCTTGATAGCATTAAGCACCAAGTTGTTACAAGCACACCATGCTGCAGGATGTTCTACCTCTCTTTGATGGCAGGTCACATCATTATTAGAGATGAGATCAACTACAGTCACTTCATCCATGAACTTTAAGATTTTAATGGATTTGTCTGTGGAGGTACAGTCATTTGTATGAAGTGAGAACAGAAAGGGTGAAAGAACATAGGCCTGGGGAGAGCCTGTGCTTATAGACATTGGATTGGATGAGTAGGAGCCCAGCCTTACATACTGCTTAGACCAAAGATCAGAATGGGGAAGAAATGTGATCTAAATGACTTTGACCATGGAATGATTGTTGGTGTCAGACAGGATGGTTGGCTATTTCAGAAGTTGCTAATCTCTGAGGATTTTCACACTCAGCTGTATCTAGAGTTTATACAGAATGGAGCGAAAAACAAAAAAATTCTGTGGGCAAAAATACCTTGTTAATGAGAGAGATGAGAGGAGGATGGCCAGACTGGTTCAAGCTGACAGGAAGATGACGGTAACCCAAATAACCACTCATTAAAAGAGTGGTGTGCAGGAGAGTATCTCTGAATGCAAAGCACGTTGAACCTTGAAGTGGATGGGCTACGGCAGCAGAAGACTTTATTAGGTACAGGAGGTAACTAATAAAGTGGCCGCTGAGTGTAGTCAGCAGAAATTACGTTGCGACACAGTGATTGACTTTACACAATACGGCCAATTGAAGCCAGCTGAAGACCTTGGGCTAGAGAGCACGAGGAATTCCATTGACACCACAAGTGTCCACCACCAGTACGGTTTGCTGTCTTGGCAGATATGAGGGTTCTAAGTCATTTCTTTTTATATGTTTTTATCTGTGTACTTTCAAACTTAAACAGAAGTGTGCTTTGTGCATTCATAGCTCTCACAGCCAGAAAATGCAGGAATCCGAGATTATAACTGTCTAACTGACTGGATCAATCTGGCCCTAAGCTTTACTTTGCAGTTCAGCAAGTTTTTTGTCACATCTATCACTGTGTTCTCATTAAAAATAATAATAATGCATAAATAAGACCATCAGACCATAAGCCATAGGAGCAGAATTAGTCTATTCCATCATATTATCCCTCTCACTCCTATCCTCTTGTCTTCTCTCTGCAGCCTTTGATGTAATTTCTGATCAATTACCTATCAACCTCTGCTTTAATTATGCACAATGACTTGGCCTCCATGTGGCGTGTGGACAAGTGGTTAGGGCATTGGGCTCACGATCTGAAGGTCGTGGGTTCGAGTCTCGGCCAAGGCAGTGTGTTATGTCCTTGAGCAAGGCATTTAACCACACACTGCTCCAGTCCACCCAGCTGAAAATGGATACCGGCAAAATACTGGGGGTTAACCTTGCAATAGACTATCGGGGGGGGGAGGGAGTCTTGTACTCTCAGTTGCTTTACACCACAGAAACTGACATAAGCACCGGCCTGATGGGCCACAAAGGCTCAGGACAGACTTTGACTTGACTTAACTTGGCCTCCATAGGCGTCTGTGGCAATGAATTCCACTGATTTGTCACCCTCTTGCTCTAGAAATTCCTCCCCATCTCTTTTCTAAAGGAACATCCTTGTAAATGTTCATTTTACTGTGACACTCATCAGAAATATTTTGGTAATAATTTCTGGTACAAAGAGAAATACTTTAGGTCAGGAATGGTAATTAGGAACAAGTTTCCTCAATAGTATTTAGCTTGCCTAGAGCTTTGGCCATCTTGGACAACAGGTCTATGGGAGCACTTCTCCTTTCAAATCACTTGGTATCTCTTGTGCATACATCCAATATTCATAACATCATTATTTTGTATCGTTCTTTTGCAGGGCCTCACGTGAGAGAACCATACCTCCTTCACTAACAAAAAGGATTGGCAGACGATATACTTCTTGCAGTAATTGTTAAAATTCCATCTTCCCCGAACATACCAGCGCGATTCTTCACTGCTGTCATAGAGAGCATCCTCACATCAGCCAATTCCGCCTGGTTTACTGCAACATGCTCCTACAGTAACTGAAAACTACAATGAACTGCCAGGTCAGCAGAAACGGTCATTGGCCGCAGTCTACCATCACTGCAGGACTTGTATGTGACCAGGATAAAGAAATGGACCGGATAAATTTTGGAAACAACCTACCCAGCAAAATGTCGTTTTGAAAAGTCCTATTCTGGAAAGTACTCTGGAGTTATTAAAACAAAAGCTTCACACCAATTTTAAAGTTTCTTTCCCCAGGCAGTTAATATGATCAACTGTTCTAGTTACCCCACTACCTGCACCCTCACTACGTCTATCTATTAACCCTGTCACTGCACTACACTGTAAACACCTTAAGCCACTTTACAATGCTGTTTACATTGTATTTATGCATATTTTATTCCATATCTGTACTTTACCCTCTGACTTTATTTTTATATAATTCTTTATTCTTTATCATTGCTGTATGTTGATTTTTGCTGTAGGTCGCGTCAACACCCCACAGGAAGTAAATGTATACGATAAGTAAAATTGAACCTTGACCTTTGACCCTACATTCTTCCTTCGTTGCCCTTGAAGAGGTTGCAGGATATCACCCAATATAATCTGTGGTGGTACCTTCATCCACATGGTCTGAAATGACCTGGAAAAGGAGTCTCTCAGGAACGAAACACTGACCAATCCCGTAAAGCCTCAGGTTGAGAATCAAAAAATTTACTGGAGTCATGATCAAATACAGGGAAGAGCTGATTAGAAATTTCCACAACCCTGGCCCACATGAAAGATAAAATAAGTGAAAAAACTAGACAAATGGATACATTAGGTTCTTTTAAGAGATTCTTAGATAGGTACATGGAGCTTAGAAAAATGGAGGGTTATGCGGTAGGGAAATTCTAAGCAGTTTCTAGAGTAGGCTACATGGTTGGCACAATATTGTGGGCCGAAGGGCCTGTAATGTGCTGTAGATTTCTATGTTCTATGTTTGTTCTAAATGGATGGAGAAACTTTTCCTCTTGCAGTCGTTAGGTCTACCTGACAGTGTTGCGCTTGTATTTTGTCCAGACCCTTTGTCAATTTAAGTACCTATATCAGATCACTTTTCATATCTCCTTTTGTGTCCAAGAGAAGAACTTCACACGCTGAGACAGGCAGGTCCCCTACCTCACCAAGGGTCGAAGACCCGTCGGCTACCCTCACCTGGTTTGGCCCGTCTGCCGAGACGGTTTACCAGGGTGTGGCCGCTGCGCGTGGTACAGCTACTTGGAGCCACAGGTGAGAGCTGAGCGCCAGGTGGGGACCAAAGGTGGACCAGCTGCCCCGAAAAAGGGCACAACAGGCCCCCCGCACCAGAGGTGCTACCCCTCCCTAGACACCCCATACACCCCGCTGACCTTTTAGCCTACTCTGATATCACTAACCCTTCCCTCCTACACAGCCCTTCATTTTTCCATCATCCAAGTCAAGTTTATTGTCACTTAACTATATACGTGTATATCATCAAATGAGACGTTTCTCTGGACCAGAGTGTAAAGCATAGTAGTACACATGTAACACACAGTAACTCAGGAAAGTAAGAATTAAATCTACAAATGAATTATGCATGAATAAACAAAGTGCATAAATTAAATATTAACTGGCAGAACAAATGAACTGGTGACACTTTAGTTTTTTTGCGGCAGCGAGTTCAGGATCCTAATGGCCTGAGGGAGGAACCTGCTTCCCATCCTAACTGTTCCAGTTTTTATGCATCAAAGGTTCCTCCTGATAGTAGAAAGTCAAAGAGGATGCTGGGTGGACAGGTGGGATCCTTGATAATACTCCGGGCTCTGCGTATGCAGTGTTCCTGATAAATGTCCCTGATGGATGGTAGGGAGACCCCTAAGATCTCTCGGCTGTTCTCACAGTCCTTTGTGGTGACTTCTGGTCCAATGCTCGACTACTCATGTACCAGATGGTGATACAACTTGTTGATGGGGCCATGCCTCATTAGGATTCACTCGATGACACAGTCTGAGCTGGGTCCTGTGACACAGTCATGCGTTAGCAGTGTGAACAGCAGTGGGCTGAGCATACAGCCTTGGGGAGTGCCAGTGCTCAGCGTAATGGGACGAGAGACACTGCCGCCCACACGGACTGACTGTGTGGCCTTTCTGCTAAGAAGTCCAGGGTCCAGTCACAGAGGGAGGTGTTGAGACCTGGCGAAGACAGATTCCCCACCAGTTTCTGGGATATGATGGTGCTAAATGCCAAACTGAAATCTATAAACAGGAGCCTGGCATATGGGACCCCATTTTCCAGATGGGCCCATCTAAAAGTTTCCTGAATTCCCCAATATATCTGCCTCTACCACTGCCCCTGGGAGGACGTTCCATGCAACCACCACCCTCTGTGTAACAAACTTACCTCTTGTATTCCCCCCCACCAATACTTTCCTCCAATCAGCTTAAAATTTCCAGAATCTGCAGAATTGCTTGTTTATGACCTTAAAATTATGCTTCTCCGTATTAGCCATGCAGTTTTCAATGTTTCGATGTAAATGTGTCAAATAAAGCTAATCTTTAATCTTTCTTCAAGGCAAGCTTTCAGATGCATGTTCTACAGTTTAAAGAATTCTTTTCTTGGAAAGATAATGTACAATACAGAGTATTGAGAGCAAACCTCCCTGCATTTCTCTCCACCCTCACTTTTATCTGCTAATGATAGGGCCAGCACTTAAGCCTCTTTGGAAGTGACTGCTGGAGCTGATTGGCACCCATTGTCTGACACTTAACGTACTTGCTTTGCCTGAGCTGTTGTCCTTGTCCATTTTGGAACATTTAGTTCTGAATGCAGAGTGGAATGCGACTCCCCGTTGTGAGGTGTGTGGCCGACTCCACGCAAACCCCACCCAGCTCGGTGGGAACTTGCCGGCTCAGTGTGGCACTTCCATTGTGTCGAGGCCACGGTGCGAGCGACGAGGGGGTTGGGACTGCCGAGAATGCTCAGCGTACATTCCTTGCTAATCACTCAGAGTCCGGCAGCAGAGCCCTTTCTGGGCGTGTGCTGCTCCATTGAGTTCTCTGCGGAGGAAGGCAACTGAAAACCAGGTTGCATTTCCAAAATCTGTCTCAGAAATGACCACAGTAATAATTGTTAGGGCCTCAAAAAAAAAACAGTGGTTTCTTTTAAATCTTGAAGAACACACACAAATTGCTGGGGGAAATCAGCAAGTCGGGCAGCATCTACAGAGGGGGAATATTTCTGGACGAGACCCTTCAGTAGGACTGGAAAAGAATGGGGCAGAAAGCAGAGGAGGAAGGTGGTGGGAAGGGTAGAAGTACAAGCGGACAGGTGGTGGGTGACAGTCCTGATAAAGAGTCTCGACCCGAAACGTGGACTGTTTAGTGTTCTCCATAGACGGTGCTTGTCCTGCTGAGTTCCATCATTTTATGCGTGTTGTCCAGGTGATAGGTGAAACAGCTGAGGGGGATGGAGGAAGGGGCTGATGTGAGAAGCTGGAGGTGTGGGTGTTAGGTGGAAGGAATGTTGGCTGTTTATTCCCTGCACAGATGCTGCCTGACTTGCCGAGTTCCTCCTGCATTTTGTGTGTGTTGCTGAACATTTCCAGCATCTGCAGAATCTCTTGTGCTTTCAAATTCTTTTTTCCTTTGGTTATGGGCATCACTGACAGGTGCAACATTAATTTCCAATCCCTGATTATCCTGAAAGAAGTTTAAACTCATTTCTCAGGGAACTGGAACCAGAGTGATTGTGCAGAGGATGGGGCAGTTGGTTAACAGCTAGACACAGTGTTTAGTGAGACTGTGAGGTAGATGATCAGGTAAGATTGAGTTCAGTGGGATGGGTTGAAGTGTAACATGGGGACAAAATCGAAAAGAGTGATTAGACCTGGACTGAAGGTGTTACATTTGGATTATATTCAGTATACAGAGTAAAGTAGAAGATCTTGTAGCACAGTTAGAGGCTGGCAGGAATGACGCTGTGGGCAACGTCATTCAGCTATGGCTGAACATAGCTGGGGGCTCATCATCCAAGGATATACATTCTATCAAAAGGACAGGCAAGTAAATGGGGGGGGGGTGCAGGGTCAGAAAGCTCTGTTGGCAAAAATGAAATCAAATCCTTAGAAAGAGGTAACGTAGGATCAGAAGATGTAGAATTTTTGTGGGTAGAGCTAAGGAATTGCCAGGGTAAAAAGACCCCGATGGGAATTATATACAGACTTTCGAACAGTAGCCAGGATGTGGGATACAAATTACAATGGGAGATAGAAAACATGTGTAATAAAGGCAATGTTACAATAGTCGTGGGAGATTTTAATATGCAGTAGGTTGGAAAATTCAGGTTGGTGCTGCATTCCAAGAGAGGGAATTTGTAGAATGCTTATAAGACAGATTTCTAGAGCAGCTTGCGGTTGAGCCCACAGGGAAAGACAACTGTGGATTGGGTGCTGAGTAATGAATCAGATTTGATTAAGGTAAATTTTAAGGTAAAGAAACTCTTAGGGCGCAGAGATCATAATATAATAGAATTCACCCTGTAGTTTGAAATGAAGGTAAAGTCAGATGTATCAGTATTACAGTGGCATACAAGGGAACTACAGAGGCATGAGAGACGAGCTAGCCAAAGTTGATTGGAAGGGGACACTAGCAGGGATGACGGCAGACCAGCAATGGCTGGAGTTTCTGGGAGCAATTCGGAAGGGATAGGATAGATGCATCCCAAAGAAGAAGTAGTATTCTAAAGGCAGGATGACGCAACTGTGGCTAACAAGGGAAGTCAAAGACAGCATAAAAGCTAAAAAGAGGGCAAATAATATTGCAAAAATTAGTGGAAAGTTAGAGAATTCGGAAATTTAACAGAAGGCAACTAAAAAAGCCACAAGGAGAGAAAGACTGAAATATGAAAGTCAGTTAGCCAATAATATAAAAAAGAATACAAGAACATTTTTTTCAGATATGAAAAGAGTGAAAAACAAGCAAGAGTGGATATCAGACCACTAGAAAATAAAGCTGGCGAGGAAGTAATGGGGGGGCACAAAGAAATAGGGAACAAACTTAATAAGTATTTTGTGGAGTATGCCAGAACTCCAAGAATGTCATAGGGCAAAAGAGAAAGTAATTGTTATTACTAAGGAGGAAGTGCTTGATAAAAGCCCATGCTATCATAGAAAAGATACTAGTATGGACAGAAGAATTGGCTGGCTGACAGGTGGCAAAGAGAGAGAATACAGGGAGCCTTTTTTGTTTGATTACCAGTGATGTGTGATGTTCTGCAGGGATCAGTATAGGGACCACTTCTTTTTACATTATATGTCAATGATTTCGATGACAAAATTGATGGCTGTCATCAAGTTTGCAGACGATACGAAGATAGGTGGGGGGCAGGTAGTGTTGAGGAGGCAGGGAGTCAGCAGAGGGAGAATAGGCAAAGACGTGATAGATGGAATATAGTGTAAGGAAGTGTATGGTCATGCATTTTGGTAGAAGGAATAAAGGCATGGGCTATTTTCTAAATGGGGAGAAAATTCAAAAATCAGAGGTACTTTGGAGTCTGTGTGCAGAATTTCCTAAAGTAGGGGTTCCCGACCTTTTTTATACCATGGACTCCACCAAGGGCTCCATGGACCCCAGGTTGGGAACATCTGCCCTAAACATTAACTTGTGTGTCAAATCAGTGTTAAGGAAGAAGATGTAATGTTAGCAGTCATTTCAAGAGGACAATAATACAAAAACAAGCATGTAATCCTGAGCTTTATGGGCACTGGTGAGGCCTCACTTGGAGTATTAAGAGCTGCTTTGGGTCCTTTATAGAAACATAGAAAACCTACAGCACAAAGCTGTGCCAAACATGTCCTTACCTTAGAAATTACCTAGGGTTACCCATAGCCCTCTATTTTCCTGAGCTCCATGTACCTGTCCAGGAGCCTTTTAAAAGACCTTATCGTATCTGCCTCCACCACCGTCGCCGGCAGCCCATTCCATACACTCACCACTCTCTGCGTAAAAACTTAACCCTGACAGCTCCTCTACACCTGCTTCCAAGCACCTTAAAACTATGCCCTCTCGTGCTAGCCATTTCAGCCCTGGGAAAAAGCCTCTGACTATCCACACGATCAATGCCTCTCATCATTTTACACACTTCTATCAGGTCACCTCTCAACTTCCATTACCCCAAGGAAAAAAGGCCGAGTTCACTCAATCTATTCTCATAAGGCATGCTCCCCAATCCAGGCAACATCCTTGTAAATCTCCTCTGCACCCTTTCTATGGTTTCCACATCCTTCCTATAGTGAGGCAACCAGAACTGAGCACAGTACTCCAAGTGGGGTCTGACCAGGGTCCTATATAGCTGCAACATTACCGCTCGGCTCCTAAGCTCCCACGATTGATGAAGGCCAATGCGCCGTATGTTTCCTTAACCACAGAGTAAACATGTGCAGCAGCTTTGAGTGACCTATGGACTCGGACCCCAAGATCCCTCTGATCGTCCATACTGCCAAGAGTTTTACCATTAATACTATATTCTGTCATCATATTTGACCTACCAAAATGAACTACCTCATACTTATCTGGTTTGAACTCCATCTGCCACTTCTCAACCCAGTTTTGCATCCTATCAATGTTCCGCTGTAACCCCTGACAGTCCTCCACAGTATCCACAACACCTCCAACATTTGTGTCATCAGTAAATTTACTAACCTATCGCCCACTTCCTCATCCAGGTCGTTTACAAAAATCACAAAGAGTAGGGGTCCCAGAACAGATCCCTGAGGCACACCACTGGTGACCAACCGCCATGCAGAATATGACCCGTCTACAACCACTCTTCACCTTCTGTGGGCAAGCCAGTTCTGGATCCACAAAGCAATGTCCCCTCGGATCCCATGCTGCCTTATTTTCTCCATAAGCCTTGCATGGAGTACCTACACTTCATCTATTGCTCTGCCTTCATCAGTGTGTTTAGTCACATCCTCAAAAAATTCAATCAGGCCTGTAAGGCACGACCTGCTTTTCACAAAGCCATGCTGACTATTCCAAATCATGTTATCTAAGAAAGCTTGTGCTGACAGTGGAGAGGCTCCAAAAGAGGTTCACAAGAATAGTTCCAGGAATGAAAGGGTTAAAGTATGAGGCGTGTTTGCTGGCTCTGGGCACTTAATACTTCCTGGAGTTTAGAGGACTTGAGGGGGATCACATTGAAACCTTTCAAATATTGAAAGGCCTGGACAGAGTGGATGTGGAGAGGATGTTTCTTATGGTGGGGGAGTACAGCACCAGAGGCACAGCCTCAGAATAGAGGGATGTCCACTGAGAACAGGGATGAGGAGGAAATTTCTGTAGCCAGAAGGTGGTGTATCTGTGGAATTCATTGTTCAGAAGATTGTGAAGGCCAAGTCATTGGGAATATTTAAAACAGATATTGATAAGTTCTTGATTAGTCAGTGTCAAAGGTTACGGGGAGAAGGCAAGACAACGGAGTTGAGAGGGGTAATAAGTCAGCCATGATGGAATGGCAGAGCAAATGGGCTGAATGGCCTAATTCTGTTCCTATGTCTTATGGTCTTGCAGTCTGCAGACTATACTGCCTGCATTAGTCAGTGTGGAGTCACGTACAATATCTGTCTGAATGGGTGAGCATGGCATTCCTGAAGGACCTTGGCAAAATAGATGGTGCCTCTTGAGAGTTCAAGGCAAAATCAAGTGCCTTAATTCATAGGGCAGTACATATTCCATTTGGAAAACAACTCGAACATTCAGATTTAACTTATTCAACTTCATCCTTTTATCCCTTACGAATGAGAAGTCTCTTGCTGAAATGTAGGTTCACCCTGAAACACAGCCCTGTAACAATAATCCACACAGTATCTACTCTCGTTAGAATTTTTCCCAAACCTGTAAATTTCAAATCAAAATTCCCATTTTTGATACTTTATCGTAGACACATAGAAGACTATAGCACAAAAAGAAGCTCTTCAGCCCATCTAGTCCATGTCAAATTATTTTAACTAGTCCCATCAAATTACATGGGTTCCCCACCAGTGGTCCATGGACCCCCTGGTTAATGATAGAGGTTCACAACATGAAAAAAGGTTGCAAACCCCTTTCTTGGACTGTGGTCCTCCATACCCCTCCCATCCATGTACTTATCCAAACCTCTCTTAAATGTTGCAATCAAAGTTGCATCCATCGCTTCCAGTGGCAGTTCATTCCGCACTCTCACCAGCTTCTGAGTGAAGCAGCTCGCCCTTAAGTTCCCCTTAAATATTTCACCTTTCGCCTTTAACCTAGTTCTAGTCTCAGCCAACCTCACTGGAAAATGGAAACTCAAATGGAGACAATTGAAAATATTGGGCCCCGTTTGAAAGTGATTACACCTCCAATGGGCTAAGGGGCCAAACCATTAATCTATCAAGGAGACACAAAACACTGCAGATGCTAATATACTGAAGCACACAAAACACTGCAGATGCTAATATACTGAAGCACACAAAACACTGCAGATGCTAATATACTGAAGCACACAAAACACTGCAGATGCTAATATACTGAAGCACACAAAATGCTGCAGATGCTAATATACTGAAGCACACAAAATGCTGCAGATGCTAATATACTGAAGCACACAAAACGCTGCAGATGCTAATATACTGAAGCACACAAAATGCTGCAGATGCTAATATACTGAAGCACACAAAACGCTGCAGATGCTAATATACTGAAGCACACAAAATGCTGCAGATGCTAATATACTGAAGCACACAAAACGCTGCAGATGCTAATATACTGAAGCACACAAAACGCTGCAGATGCTAATATACTGAAGCACACAAAATGCTGCAGATGCTAATATACTGAAGCACACAAAACGCTGCAGATGCTAATATACTGAAGCACACAAAACGCTGCAGATGCTAATATACTGAAGCACACAAAACGCTGCAGATGCTAATATACTGAAGCACACAAAATGCTGCAGATGCTAATATACTGAAGCACACAAAATGCTGCAGATGCTAATATACTGAAGCACACAAAACGCTGCAGATGCTAATATACTGAAGCACACAAAACGCTGCAGATGCTAATATACTGAAGCACACAAAACGCTGCAGATGCTAATATACTGAAGCACACAAAACGCTGCAGATGCTAATATACTGAAGCACACAAAACGCTGCAGATGCTAATATACTGAAGCACACAAAACGCTGCAGATGCTAATATACTGAAGCACACAAAACGCTGCAGATGCTAATATACTGAAGCACACAAAACGCTGCAGATGCTAATATACTGAAGCACACAAAATGCTGCAGATGCTAATATACTGAAGCACACAAAACGCTGCAGATGCTAATATACTGAAGCACACAAAATGCTGCAGATGCTAATATACTGAAGCACACAAAACGCTGCAGATGCTAATATACTGAAGCACACAAAACGCTGCAGATGCTAATATACTGAAGCACACAAAATGCTGCAGATGCTAATATACTGAAGCACACAAAATGCTGCAGATGCTAATATACTGAAGCACACAAAATGCTGCAGATGCTAATATACTGAAGCACACAAAACGCTGCAGATGCTAATATACTGAAGCACACAAAACGCTGCAGATGCTAATATACTGAAGCACACAAAATGCTGCAGATGCTAATATACTGAAGCACACAAAACGCTGCAGATGCTAATATACTGAAGCACACAAAATGTTGCAGGAACCCAGCAGGTCAGGCAGCATCTATGGAGGGAAAAAGGCAGTCGCGTTTCAGGCCCAGACCCCTTATCTGGACAAAGATAGAGGGTAGATAGCCAGTATAAGGAGTTGGGGGGAGAGTAGAAAGGACAGGGAGGTAGTTGTGAGTGGGGGGGGGGTGGATTGATGGTCATTTGGGGGCAGGGAGTACAGGATTGGCACCAGAAGCTGGGAGGTATGGTGGAAGGGACCTATAGGTAAAGATGATGGAATCTGATAGGGGAGGAAGGTGGTGTCATGGTCTGGATCGGGGTCCCTTTAAATTTACTTTGTTTATGTTACGATCTGGACCGTTGACTCCCTGTTTCCCTTTGTTTCCCTGTTTTCCCGTGTCCCTCAGCCTTGGTGATTGGAGGCAATTAACTCTTGGCTGAACCGGTAGCTTATAGTCTCTGGCTTTCAGCCGTTCAGGCGAGAGTGCTTGCAAAGTCACCAAAGGTACGGCATGCCAATGTCACCTGGCCGGAGCAAGCCTAGTCTCCGCCCGAAGCGAGTGCCGGTAATTCGCCTTTCCTCACCGAAGCAACCCTGTCAAGTTACCTCGCCAAAGCGAGCCTGCAAAGTTTCCTCACTGAGGTGAGTCCGTCAGGTAACCCGCCGGAGGGAATCAAGAACTGCTGTCTACTGTTCCCGGGCCAAGTTGAGAGCTCACCACTACCCGGAGGCTCCAAGTCAAGTCCTGGATCCGGGGGCATTCAAGTACCAAGTCAAGTCCTGTCCTTGGCGGCATCCATGTACCAAGTCAAGTCCTGGCCCTGGCGGTCTGTGATTCCTGCCCTACCCCCCTGTCTGAATCCCTTCTCTGCCCCTCTCGCCTCTATCCCTTCTCTGCAGCCCTCGCCTGCACTTTGGTCTAGTTCTATCACTGGAGCTAGATAGGTACTGTCTGGTATTCCTTCGTGTTGGTCTTGTCTTGTCCTCGCCTCTGTGGGGTAAGTCAGGCCGTCTTGCTGTTGCCCCGCGGGGGGTCATGAGCCCCGGCCCTAAGTCCTGTACCCAAGGAGGGGTCCCAGCTCTCTGTTTTGTGTGTGAGTCCCGGCCCTATGTCCTGTACCCAAGGAGGGGGTCCCGATTCTGTGTTCTGTGTACATGGTTCCATGTACCTGCTCTGCCGAGACCAAGGCTCTGTGTTCCCATGTTCCTCCTCTACCTAGCCCATGTCATGCCCATGCCTGGTTCTGGGGACCGAGCCCGAGGCAAGACCCAGGTACAGGATCCTTGCCCAGTCTCTGGCTCGGAGTCCATACTGTAGCCTCTTCATGTCGCCTCTAGTTTTGGGATCCGATTCCGAGTCCTAGCCCAGTCCCTTAGTCCCAGCCTAGTTGTAGTCCTGAGTCCTTGTCCAGTTCGCTATTCCTGCTCCTGCCTAGCTCTCCTGGTATCGAACAATAAACTAAGTCTAAGTAACCTCACAAGATGTGACTTGCATTTGGGTCCACCCTTGCTCCCAATGCCCCACCATTATGACAGGTGGAGCATGGAATAGAGGGAGAGAGGGGAGTAATGGGGGTGGGCAGCCAGTAGGAAGAGTACGTGATAGGAAAATGGAGAGGATGGAGGAGGGGCTGGTGGGACCAAGAAGATCAGGAGTGAAGAGGAAAGTGTCAGAGGGGCAGCAGTTACTGAAAGGTAAAGAGTTCAGTGTTCACACCACCAAGTTGCAGGTTGCCACCCAGGCAGGATAATGATCCAACAAAATTGATTCCAACTTCAACGCAGAAAATTACAGAATTTAAATCTGGTTAATTAAATAAATCCAGAGTAAGTAGGCAGTGACATTGATGATTGACCACTAGAAAGTGGAAGTCAATCCCTTCTAGTCCACCAAAGTCCTTCCAGGGAAGGGAACCTTTCATCACCCAGCCTGACCCTAGCATCCGGGACATGCTCTCTTCTTGCTGTGGCCATCGGGAAAGAGGTACCAGAACTTTAGTTACCACAGCACCAGGTTCAGTAACACTTGTTACCCTTTAACCATCAGGCTTCTAAATGAGTGTGGATAATTTCACTCAATTCAACACTGAAGTGATCACTAAACACAACCTATGGACTCTACAACTCATGCTACATAAGAACATAAGAAATAGGAGCAGGAGTCGGCCATTTGGCCCATCGAGCCTGCCCCACCATTCAATAAGATCATGGCTGATCTGGCCATAGACTCATCTCCACCTACCTGCCTTTTCCCCATAACCCTCAATTCCCCCACTATGCAAAAATCTATCCAACCTTGTCTTAAATACATTTACTGAGGTAGCCTCCACTGCTTCATTGGGCAGAGAATTCCACAGATTCACCACCTCTGGGAAAAGCAGTTCCTCCTCATCTCCGTCCTAAATCTACTCCCTGAATCTTGAGGCCATGTCCCAAGATTCTCAGTATTACTTATTAATTTATATATATTTTCTGCATGTTTGTCTTCTTTTGCACATTAGTTGCTTCTCAGTCTTTGTGTATTTTTCATCAATTTTATTGTATTTCTGTTCTACTGTGAATGACCGAGAAAATGAATCATGTACATACACACATATACAGTATATACTGCTGGCACGTGGCCAAGTGGTTAAGGCATTCGTCTAGTGATTTGAAGGTCACTAGTTTGAGTCTTGGCTGAGACAGCGTGTTGTGTCCTTGAGCAAGGCACTTAACCACACATTGTTCTGCGACGACACCGGTGCCAAGCTGTATGGGTCCTAATGCCCTTCCCTTGGATAACATCAGTGGCGTGGAGAGGGGAGACTTGCAGCATGGAGATTGCCAGTCTTCCATACAACCTTGCCCAGGCCAGCGCCCTGGAAACCTTCCAAGGTGCAAATCCATGGTCTCCTGAGACTAATGGATGCCTATTACTGTAGTCCTATATAAAGTCCTACTTTCCTGTCCAGTCTGACGTGACCCAGGAAGAAATACTGGCGGGCTGGTTATGCTAAGAACAGAGTGTGATTATAGATGGTAGAAAAGGGGGCCAGCTGGAATGGTCTGGCTAGAAGTTGGCCAAGTTGGCCTGCTGAGCTCCGTGGACAATGACGGGCCTGTTCACTGCATCTTCGGCTGAGATTATCTGCCTTGGAGAGACTAGGGTGAATTTGCCAGTCTGTGTGGCTGTCAGTAAATCCACCAGGGGTCAGTTATCATTGGAATAAAAGGAAAGCTGTATATACTGACCCTAATATTTCCCAGAGCACTAAAGAGTAAAATTAACTTTATTTATATACATTGAAATGTTGTTTGTGCCAGTGAGCAACACAACCTGAGGATGCTCTAGGGGCAGCCCACATGTATTGCAAAACTCTGCTGCCCACAGCTTACTACCCTTAATTAACCTTTACATCTTTGGAATATAGGAGGAAAGCGGAGTTCCCAGAGGAAGCACACACGTCAAGAGGAGAAGCTACAAGCTCCTTTCCGACAGCAGTGGGAATTGAGCCCCGATTGCCGGTGTTGTGAGCGTTACGCTAACCGCTATGCGACTGTGTCACCCATGAGGCTTTTCGGAAGAGAAGTCATTGAAGTTGCCATGTTTGCTCCTGTTGTGGAAGCAGGCCATTTGGTCCATCAAAGAGACACACGAAATAGTAGATGCTGGAATCTGGAGCAAAAAGCAGAGTACTGGAGGTATTCGGGGGGGTTGAGCAGCATCGGTGGGGAGAAAGGGATGGTTGGAATTTCATGTTGAGACCTTGCATTGGCACTGAGGCCATCCAGTTAATGGCTGCTGACAGGCTAAAGCAGGAACGGGTCTGCACAGGTGTACCTTTTCAATCATTTAACTACCATCCAATTTAGGAATTTGATCCTTAAGCAGGATGGAATTTTCCCAAAAATTCCAGTATCCCCTTGGCAAAGGTGTAAGTTATAGCTCTGCAGGTACTCTGTAGAAATATCTGTGTCCACCTCTCCCCAAAACAGGACAATTAGACAACAGTATATCTGCCCTGGAGACACTTACCACTGTCAGCTGGACAATACGTGTATCTGTATTGACAGCACCAGATAGTGTTCACGTTGCTCTTCATGAATTGGTGCATTAACTCAGGTTAAAACAATAGCAACAGATTGAAAAGTACTGTACATTGCTAGTTGCAGAGGATGTCAGGGTCACTTTAGAAGGTCAGACGTGATCACAGAATACTAAGTTAATGGCAGGATTCTCAGTAGAATCAGATTTAATATCACTGGGAAGTCTAACAGATTCTGGACGATCCTGCCTATAGACTTCTATAGTAGGATCCCATGGATTCGATTGTCAGGATGACTTCCACTTTACTGAAGAATTCCAGACTGCCAGCAGACATCTGCAAGACACTTCTGCCTCCTCCATCAGTACCACCGGGACCTACTGGCTCCCTCAGATACACCAGGAGGATTTCCCCGAGGCCTATTGCCATGGGGATAGATCCTCTGATTTACTACCTCACTAAGCATTAGACGACCACGCTGTCTCCCTTTGTTGGATTCAGATCACAAATTCGACCTACTTCATTAAAATGATAATCATCATCCGGGGAACCCGGAGGACACTATAGTCACAGTCTTAACGTGGTGTCTATGTTCACATGAGTTCCCATTAAGTACAGCTTGGTCTTCCTGCGGTCAAGGTTTGATAAGGGTACCACTGACCTTTTTGAACCCACCCTTACATCGACGTACTTCCTCTATAAGGGGAACTACTATGAACAAACAGATGGAGTGGCCATGGGGTCGCCCTTGTCACCGGCTGTTGCTAATTTCTACATGGAGGACTTTGATGTGAGGGATTTGAGTTCATCGCCCTTACGCCCCAAATGCTGCTTCAGATATGTTGATGTCACCTTCGTAGTGTGGACTCCAGGCACTCCAGCAGTTCCACGACTACCTGAAGAGCATACATCCAAACATCCAGTTTACAAAGGACATGGAGAAGATTGGTTGCCTCCCATTCCTGGACATACTAATATGACGAAAACCAGATGGTAGCTTTGGGCAGGACATCTATCAGAAACCCACTCACACAGACTTAAACCTCAACAATAACGGTCACCATCACACCTCCCAATGTAGAGCTGTTCTTTCTACTTTGATTAACTGTGTGAAAACTGTTCTGAACCCAGATAATCTCCCCGAGGAAATAAGACAATTATGCACAACATTCCTACAGAATGACTACAAGGCAAAGGGAATCAAATTGGCTCTTAAAAAGGCTGACACAAAAACCAGGAAACGTAACAATGAGGAGGAATCCATCGCTACTGCCTGTCTTCCCCATATTTCCAAGCTTTCTGGAAGGATCGCCAGGATCCTGAAGAGATACCGGATTAATACCACCCACAAACCCAGAAGGAAGCTCAAGTCACAGCTTATGAGGGCCAAAGATGACCTGGGATTCAGGTTGGCTCTTTACAGAATTCCTTGCGAACGCAGAGCAGGATATATCGGCCAGACAGGACACACGGTGGAAACCCACATCAAGAGCACAGGAGGTGGACCCGCTTGGGTTACCCAGAGAAATCAGTGGCAGCAGGACATTACATTCAAAGTGGCCATAGGATTGACTTCAACAGCACAGGACTACTGTGCCATGCCAATGGACTTTGGGACTGCCTGGTGAAGGAAGCCATTGAAATAAAACTAGTGGAAAAGAATTTTAACAAAGACGAAGGTCTCGCTCCAACTAAGGACTGGAATTTGATTGCAAACAAGATGGGAGAGTAGAAACCTTTGATGAGGACTAACCAATCAGGAGGGATGGACTACGAGGGTATAAATACCACTGGACTAGACATGCCCAGACATCATCCCTGATGAAGCTGGCAGAATTTAATCATCATTGGCATATGTTGTGAAATGTGTTGCTTTGTGACAGCCGTACAGTGTAATACATAATCATTTTTAAATCTATAAACTGTAATAAGAAGAACATATAAACAATTAAATAAAAAGTACAAAAAGGAGAGCAAGAAAGGGGAGATAGTGGTCATGGATTCATCGTCCATTCAGAAATCTGATAGCAGAGGGGAAGAAGCTGTTCCTGAAACATTGAGCGTGTGTCTTCAGCTCCCCGTACCTCCTCCTTGATGGTAGCAATGTGAAGACGACATGTCCTGGGTGATGGAGGTCCTAAATGATGGATGCAGTCTTTTTGAGGTATTTCCTTTTGAAAGAGTCCTTGATGCTGGGGAGGCTGGTGTCCATGATGGAGCTGACCAAGTTTACAACTTTCTAAACACAAAATACTCTGCAGATGCTGGGGTCAAAGCAACACTCACAACACGCTGGAGGAACTCAGCAGGTCGGGCAGCATCCGTGGAAACGATGAGCCAACGTTTCGGGCCGGAACCCTTCGTCAGGACTGAAAGGGGAAGGGGCAGAGGCCCTATGAAGAAGGTGGGGGGAGGGTGGGAAGGAGAAGGCTGGTAGGTGCCAGGTGAAAAACCAGTAAGGGGAAAGATAAAGGGGTGGGGGAGGGGAAGCAGGGAGGGGATAGGCAGGAAAGGTGAAGAAGGAATAGGGGAAAGCACAATGGGTAGTAGAAGGAGGTGGAACAATGAGGGAGGTGATGGGCAGAGTGACATGGGGATAGAGGAAGGGAGGGGGGAGGGAATTACTGGAAGTTGGAGAATTCTATGTTCATACCAAGGGGCTGGAGCCGACCTAGATGGTATATGAGGTGTTGCTCCTCCAACCTGAGTTTGGCCTCATCATGGCAGAAGAGGAGGCTATGCATGGACATATCTGAATGGGAGTGGGAAGCAGAGCTGAAGTGGGTGGCTACTGGGAGATCCTGTCTGTTGTGGCGGATGGAGCAGAGTTCCTCCAGTGTGTTGTGAGTGTTGCTTTACAACTTTCTGCAGCTTTTTCTGATCCTGTGCAGTGGACTGTTCATACCAGATGATGCCACCAATTAGGATGCTCTCCGTGGTAGACCTATGGAGATTTGCAAGGTGGAGTACCAAAGTGTGGAGTGGAACAGTGTGGAGGAGCAGGAAGTTTGTAGTGTCCATAGATCCCTGAAGGTTGCCACACAAGTTTACCAGGTGGTTAAGTAGGCCTGTGGTGTATTGGTGAACACAGCAGGCCAGGCAGCATTTTTTGTGTGCGTGTGTTGCTTGGATTTCCAGCATCTGCAGATTTCCTCATGTCTGCTATGGTGCATTGGTCTTCATTAGTCAGGGGATCGAGTTCTAGACCTGCAAAGTAATATTGCAGTTCTGAAACCCTGGTTCGGCTGCACTTGGAATATTATGTTCAATTCTGGTTGCCTCTTTATAGGTAGGATGTGGAAGCTTTAGAAAAGGTGCAGAGGAGGTTTTAGCAGGATGCTGCCTGGATTAGAGAACTTGTGTTCTGAGGAAAGGTTGAGCAAGCTAGGGGTTTTCTCTTTTGAGTGAAGGAGGACGAGGGTATTAGGGTGTCAGTTTGTTGGCAGTTGAATAATTTCCTCTCTTGCTTTTGTGGTTTTTTGCTAATTTTTCTTGAGAGGTTAGAGATCCCAAGTGTTATGGAGTATGCAGGTTTGGGGGATGTGGTGGTGAAGAATGGGACCGGGGAATGAGGGTGTCAATATGTTGTGGTTAAAAGCTTAGGGACTCTTAGACACTAGAATGTGCAGAGATCGCAGGAGTGTGGACATTGTGTTGACAGAAAAGATTTCTATCTAGGCAATTAATGATTAGATTAATTAGTTCTTCTTGATCCAATGGGCCTGTTCTGTGCTATACCCTATGTTCCCTCCTCCTCTCTGCCCACAATTATCCCCTTCCCTCTCCCCCACTTTCTCATTCATTGTCTCCCATTTCCCATTCTCCCTCTGCTTTCCACTCTCCCTCCCTTCCCTAATTCCCATTACTTCCTTCTCGCTCTGTCTCGGGGACGTTCCTGGGCTGGGCTATCTCATTCTAGGGCCCAGTGTCAGGGTCTTCGTCTCCATCCAATACCCCACCAATGCATTCTCTGTCTGTTGGGAAGACCCTGTGTTGCCAGTGTATCTGTACACCATGATGCCTTTCCCTTGTGATGCCAGGTTGTAGATATCTATCTTATTTCCCCACAATGCTGCTCAGCATGGGACATCCTTGTCTCCTCACTTTTGGTCCACTTTCTTTTTGGTCCCCTTGGGTATGGGAAGGGGAGAGGAGAATTGTCCGGTTCCTAACCCTCAGCCTCAAATCCCCTCCCCCACTATTTGCAGGGAAAGAGGGTGGGTCACATAATACCAGCTCCTGATTGAGAAGTGGCCAAGGAGGGAGGAGCACCATTGGAATGACAGGGAGGACAGTGGGAGGAAGGTGGAAGCACAACAGGAGGAACAAGAATGAGGGAAGTGGTGCTGTAGAAGGGGCAGGAAGGTTACAAGCCCTTTCAACCCTGGGACACAAGGGAAGGCCATTTATTCAAAACAACCACTGTATTGTTTAATATAGATCTTCTGCTCTTTCCATCCCATCTTTTCTCTACCTCCCCTTTCACTCCCTCTCCACTCTCCAAGCCTCTTCTCATTAAATCTCCACTCTCCACCCCCTTGTCACTACCTCTCCCCTCTCCATCCTCACGACCACTCCCTCTCACCTCTCTCCCCCTTCCCACTATATCTCCCCTCACGATCCCTACTTCCACTTCCTACCCCCCCACCCCCTTAAAACCCACACAGGGTCACTAAGAATAACAAGAAACATTGAGGGAGCCTTGTACAAGCCCATGGGCTTGGTTGACCCTGGTCTCAGATGGGGCCTAACTCTTTGCTCCCACATCACGCATCAGTCCTACATAACTCCTATCTTTGGAACAGCCCCCTTCTGACCTGACCCATGGGGGTCTCTGTTCTCAGTGACTGGCCAGGAGGCTGCTGCCTTCATCTGGCTCACCCCCAGTGGCCTTCGCGATGCCTCCACATCTCTGGCGAGGTAGAAGATGGTCCAATATTTTAGACTGGTGCTGGGCACCCTCACCAGCTGGCTGTCCAGGACCATGGATGGAGGAGAGGCCTGTCCTGTCAGCTGCCACCTCAGAGGCTGTTCCTGCCACCAGAATCCTTGGGGGGGGGGGGGGAGGGGGGCAGGGAGAGTTGTGACCTGGCCCAGAAATTTCTCCCCAGCTTAATTTGGGATGCAGCATGCCTCCTCCCAGCCTCCGCTCACCATGGGAGAATATTCAGTTTCCTAGCGTTTGTCCCAATGCCCAGCCAGGGGTTGAGAAGGCTGGTTCTCATTGCCTGACTCTCCGGATGTCCCACAATATACTGGAACACCATCATGACTAAGATATCCATCACTGCCCTAGAGTTGTAGAGTCATACAAAACACAGCACCGAAACAGGCCCTTGAGCCCATCTAATCCATGCTGAACCATTTGAATTGCCTACTCCCATCCACCTGCACCCAGACCATCACTCACCATACCCCTACCATCCATGTACCTCTCTTAACTTCTCTTAAACATTAAAATCAAGCTCTCATGCACCTCTTGCACTGGGCACTCGTTCCACTCTCTCACGACCCTCTGAGTGAAGAAGTTTTCCCTCATGTTCCCCTTAAACTTTTCTCCTTGCACACTTAACCATAACCACTAGTTCTCTTCCCACCCAATCTCAGGGAAAATAGCCTGTTTGCATTCACCCTATCTATACTTTTATAATTTTGTATACTTCTATCAAATCTCCCCTCAATCTTCTACATTTCAAGGAATAAAGTCTTATTGAATCTTTCTTTATAACTTTCCTTATAACTTTCCTATTGAATCTTTCCTTATAACTCAGGGGAGCAACATCCTTGTTAGTTTTCTCTGTACCTTACATCTTTTATGTAGGTGGGTGTCCAAAGCTGCACACAATACTCCAAATTAAGCCTCCCTAATGTCTTCAACAACTTCAACATAATGTCTTATCTCCTGTACTCAATACTTTGAGTGTCAAAAGCTTTCTTTACAGCCCTATCTAGCTGTGATGCCACCTTCAATGAATTATAGACCTGTATTCCCAGAAACCCTTTTTCCACAGCACTTCTCAATGCCCTACCGTTCACTGTGTAAGACCTATCCTGGTTGGTTCTACAGAAGTGCAACACCTCGCATTTGTCTGCATGAAATTCCATCTGCTATTTTTCAGCCCATTTCTTCAGCTGGATCAAATCCCAAGATAAGTTCTGATATTCTTCCTTGCTCTCCACTACACCCCCAGTCTGCAATTTTGTTGATTCAGTTCACCACATTATCATCCAGATCATTGATATAGATGTCAAGCAACAAGAGACCCAGCTCCAATTCCTAAGGCACTCCAGTTGTCACAGGCCTCCAGTCAGAGAGGCTACCATCTACTGCCAGTTTCTAGCTTCTCCCATAAAGCCAATGTCTAATCCAATTTACTACCTCCTCTTGAATGCCGAGCGAGTGAAACTTCTTAACAAATCCCTTTGCAGGACCTTGTTAAGTGTCTTGCTAAAGTCCATGTAGACAACATCCACTGCCTTGCCTTCATCAATGCTCCCGGCAACTTCCTTAAAAAACTCTATAAGATAGGTTAGATATGACCTACCACAAACAAAGTCATGCTGACTAATGCTATTCAGTCCGTCTATCCAAATACTCATATATCCGGTCCCTTAGAATACCTTCCAATCAATAACGTTTCCACTGTCAGGTTCACTGACCTATAAATTCCTGGTTTATTTTTAGAGCGGTAAAATATCAGCTATCCTCCAATCCTCTGGTACTTCACCTGTCACTAAGGATGATTTAAGTATCTCTGCTAAGGGTCCCTGCAATTTCTGCACTTGCATCCCACAGCAGCCGAGGGAATACCTTGTCAGGTACTAATTTGCCTCAAGACAGCAAATGTCTCCTCCTCTGTAATCTATATAGGGTCCATGGCTTTGCTGCTGCTTTGCCTTGCTTCTACAGTTTCTGTGTCGGTTTTCTGAGTAAATACAAATGGAAAAATTGCACTTAAGATCTCCCTTTTGGTTCTATGCATAGATTACTATTCTGATCTTCCATTTGCTCTTAATATATCTGTAGCAATCCCTTAGGATTCTCACTCACCTTTTCTGCTGGGCAACCTCATGCCATCTTCTAGCCCTCCTGATTTCTTTCTTAAGTGTCCTTTTGCATCTCTTATACTTCATGAGCACCCCATTTGTTCCTACCTGCCTATACCTGCTATACACCTCCTTTATTTTTTCTCAATCAGGGCCTCAATATCTCTTGAAAACTGAGGATCCCTACACCTGTTACCTTTACCTTTGATTCTGAAAGGCACATACCAGCTTAGTACTCTCAAAATTTCACCGTTGAAGGCCTCCTACTTACCAAGTACACCATTGCCAGAAAACAGCCTGTCCCAATCCATACTTGCCAGATCTTTTCTGATACCATCAAAATTAGACTTTCTCCAATTTAGGATCTCAACCGATGGACCAAACCTATTTTTTTTCATATTTATTTTGGAACTAATAATATTATGATCATTAGATGCGAAATGTTCCCAACACAAACTTCTGTCATCTGCCCTGTCTCTCTCTAATAGCAGATCAGGTATCGCACACTCTGTCATTGGGACTTCTATGTACTGATTAAGGAAACTTTCCTGACCATATTTGACAAACTCTATCCATCTAGTCCTTTTACCATATGGGATTCCCAGTCAATATGTGGAAAGTTAAAATCACCTACAATAATAACCTTATGTTTCTTGCAACAGTCTGAGACCTCTCTACAAATTGTTACTCTAAATCCCACAGGCTGTTCAGTGGTCTATTATACAGCTTCATTAATGTGGTCATACCTTTCTTATTCCTCAGTTCTACTCATAAAGCCTTACTAGACAAGTTCTCCAGTCTGTCCTGACAGAGCACTGCCACAACATTTCTCTGACTAGTAATACCACCCCTCCCTTTTAATCCCTCCTGCTCTGTCGTGTGTAAAACAGCGGAGCCCCAGAATATTGAGCTGCCAGTCCTGCTCCTCCTGAAACCAGGTCTCAATAATGACTACAATATCATAATTCCATGTGGTGATCCATGCCCCGAGCTCATCTGCCTTTCCTACACTACTTGCATTAAAATACATGCAGCTCAGAACATTAGTCGCACCATGCTCAACCTTTTGATTCCTGACTTTGTCTGAGGTCTTAACATTTGTCTCCACAACCTGTTCAGGCACTCTGTTTCCCATCCCCATGCAACTCTAGATTAACCCCCCTCCCCACCCCCCATGCAGCACGAGCAAACCTTCCCATGAGGAAGTTTGTCCCCTTCCAGTTCAGGTGCAAATCATCTCTCCTGTACAAATCCTCCATTCCCTGATTCAGTTAACCACATTATCAACCAGATCATTGATCTAGATGACAAACAACAAAGGACCCAGGACCGATCCCTGTGGGACACCAGTACCGATCCCTGTGGCACACCAGTAGTCACAGGCCTCCAGTCAGAGACAACCCTCTACTACCACTCTCTGGCTTCTCCTATAAAGCCAATGTTCAATCTAATTTACCACCTCATCCTGAATGCCGAGCAACTAACCTTCTTGACCAGCCTCGAACGTGGAATTTCGTCAAATGCCTTGCTAAAGCTCATGTAGACAGCATTCACTGCTTTGCCTTATCCACTTTCCTGGTAACTTCCTCAAAAAAACTCTTAGATTGGTTAGACATGACCTACCACGCACAAAAACATGCTGACTATCAGTCCATGTCTACCCAAACATTTATATATCCAGTGCCTTAGAATACCTTCCAATAACTTTCCCACAACTGATGTCAGACTCACCGACCTATATTTTCTTGGTTTCTGTTTAGCCTTTTTTCAACAGCAGAGCAACATTGGCTATCCTGCAATGCTCTGGAGGTCTCCTGTTGCAAGGATGTTTTAAATATATCTGCTAGGGCCAGGGCAATTTGCCTCCTGTGGAGGTCCAAGGGAACACCTTGTCAGGCCCTGGGACTATATCCACCCTTATTTGCCTCACGGCAGCAAAGACCTCCTCCCCTGTAATTGTTACAGGGTCCATGATGTTGATGCTACTTTGCCTCACTTCTATAGACTCTGTACCCGTCTCCTGAGTAAATACAGATGCAAAGGATATCACAATGGAGTGCTGGGAACGGACCCAAATGCGAGATACAGACACTGAAATGCAAGGAACAGGACTTGACTAGAGTAGGGACATGACAGGATTCAGACCAGGAGCAGGGACAAGAAGGCAGACTTGGGCTAGGGAAAGCGGGACCAGGACCTGGAACCATGGACTAGCAGACAAGGCTTGGACTCCGAGCCTGAGACTGGACAAGGACCCAGAACCTGGCTCTTGCCTCGGGCTCGGAACCCAGAACCAAGCAAGGACATGACATGGCTACAGGCTGGGGTCTTCGGTCTTGAACTTGGCTGTAGGCTGGGGTCTTGGGCCATGGATCTTGGGTTCCTGGAGCTTGGCTTGGGATCCTCGAGGCTAGGGTTCTTGGAGCTTGGCTGCGGGATCCTCGAGGCTAGGGTTCTTGGAGCTCAGAGACAGACTGGGAACCAAACATCAACATAGAGCCAGGACTCATCTTTAACACGACACTAACATGAGACAGGACAGAACATAGACCTAGAGCCGGGACTTATGCTAAGACGAGCCGGGACTCAACTTCATCTCCACACCAAGATGGGACAGGTCCCTCCATCAGGTAATGGCAGAACAGCCAGACTTACCCAAAAGAGGCAAGGACAAGACAAGACAGAACACCCCACAGGGCAACAACAAAACAGCCTGACTTACCCCACAGAAGCAAGGACAAGAAGAGACAAACACCACAGAACAACAGACAGTTCCATCTCTGTTCCAGGGAAGCTCCAAGTCTCAGTTCAGCCAGCAACCTCAGCTGGCTACAGAAACAGCCAGATCCCTAGCTTGGAGTGGCTGGCAGCCACTCAGCTGGCCCAGGAAACAGCTGAATCCATACCACAAAGACTACTCCAATAAGTGTCATCAAGGCTCCATGAAGTGGTGGTCCTCCAACCAGGCCTAGAGATCATGAATGGTTTCACTAGACTTCCATCAGCAGATTGCTCTAAGGAGGACTGACAAACCAGCAGCTCACACTCAACCCTAAAGCTACTAATATTCCAAGCCCCAAGACGGGAATCAGGTGCCTATGATTAACTCAATCAAGGGACAGCCTTGAAGACCTGGAGTCCTGAGTCCGCAGACCGGACCGTGAACCGGAATACGGACTTCACGGACCAGATACAAAGGATCCACACATGGATTATCAGTCTGATCTTCCAGAGGACCAATTTTGTCCCTTGCAATCCTTTTGCTCTTAACATATCTGTCGAATCCCTTAGGATTCTCCTTCAGCTTGTCTGCTAGGGCTACTTCATGCCTACTTTTAGCTTTCCTGATTTCTTTCTTAAGTGTTCTCACGCATTTCTTATACTCCATAAGTACCTCATTTATTCCTACCTGCCTATACCTGCTATGCACCTCCTTTATTATTTTAACCAGGGCCTCAATACCTCTTGAAAACCAAGGTTCCCTACACTTGTTATCTTTATACATCACATACAAACTTTGTACTCTCAAAATTTCACCACTGAAGGCCTCCTACTTACCAAGTACTCCTTTGCCAGAAAATGATCCAATGATCCAAAAATCTTATGCCCTCCCTCATACACCAACTCCTTAGCCACATGTTAAACTGTAAACAGGTAACGTGCCTGAACGACTGGTGTCCTGTCGCACTCACCTCAATAATAAGCAAGTGCTTTGAGAGGCTGGTCAAGGACTACATCTGTAGCTTGCTACCACCCAAAATGGACCCCCTACAATTCACCTACCAACACAACCAATCAACAGATGACACAATAGCCACTACCCTACATACCGTTCTTACACATCTGGAGAAGAAGGATGCTTATGTGAGAATGCTGTTCTTGGACTACAGTTCAGCATTCAACACCATAACTCCATCCAAGCTCGACAAGAAGCTCAGAGACCTCGGCCTTGACCCTGCCTTGTGCAGCTGGATCCTGGACTTACTGTTAGATTGTCAGCAGGTTGCAAGAGTGGGCTCACTCACATCCAACCCTCTGACTCTCAATACAAGAGCCCCTCAGGGCTATGTACTGAGTCCCCTCCTTTACTCCCTGTATACCCATGACTGTATCGCCACCCACAGCTCCAAATGCTAATTAAATTTGCCGACAACACTACATTGATTGGCCCTATCTCAAACAATAATGAGGTGGTCTACAGGGAAGAAGTCATCTCTCTGACACAGTGGTGTCAGGAAAACAACCTCTCCCTCAATGTCGCAAAAACAAAGGAGCTAATTGTGCATTACAGGAGGAATAGAGACAGGCTAACCCCTATTGACATCAATGGATCTGGGGTTGAGAGGGTAAACAGTTACAAGTTCCTTGGCATCCACATCACCGAGGACCTCACATAGTCTGTACACACCAGCTGTGTGGTGAAAAAGGCACAACAGCGCCTCCTTCACCTCAGATGGTTGAGGAAATTTGGTATGGGTCCCCAAATCCTAAGAACTTTCTACAGGGGCACAACTGAGAGCATCCTGACTGGCTGCATCACTGCCTGGTAAGGGAACTGTACCTCCCTTAATCACAGAACTCTGCCGAGAGTGGTGCAGACAGCCCAGCGCATCTGTAGTTATGAAATTCCCATGATTCAGGACATTTACAAGGATAGGTGTGTAAAAAGGGCCCAAAGGATCATTGGGGACCCAAGCCATCCCAACTACAATCTATTCCAGCTGCTACCATCCAGGAAGAGGTACCGCAGCAGAAAAGCCAGGACCAACAGGCTCTGGGACAACTTCTTCCACCAGGCCATCAGACTGATGAACTTATGCTGATTTGAGTGTAGGCTATAGTACATTGACTGTTCTCTTTATTATAAATTATTATAAGTTACTATGATCACACATTGCAGATTTAGATGGAAACGTAGTGTAAAGACTTTTACTCATGTAAGTGAAGGATGTAAGAAATAAAGTCAATTCAATTCAACATACTTCCCATTCCCACCCTGACATGTCAGTTCATGGTCTCCTCTACTGCCAGGATGAGGCCACACTCAGGGTGGAGCAGTAACACCTTATATTCCATCTGGGTAGCCTCCAACTTGATGGCATGAACATCGATTTCTCAAATTTCCGTTAATTGCTCCCGCTCCTTCACCATTCCCCATTCTCATTTCCCTCTCTCATCTTATCTCCTTACCTGCCCATTACCTCCCTCTGGTGCTCCTCTCCCTTCCCTTTCTTCCATGGCCTTCTGTCCTCTCCCATCATATTCCACCTTCTCCAGCCCTTTATGCCTTTTACTAATCAACCTTCTAGCTCTTTACTTCACCCCTCCCTCTCCCCTGGTTTCACCTACTACCTTGTACTTCTTTCTCAGCTTCCCCAACCTTCTCATCCTGACTTCCCATCTCTTTTTCCAGTCCTGATGAATGGTTTTGGCCCAAAAAGTCGACGGTTTATTCTTTTCCATAGATGCTACCTGGACTGATGAATTCCTGCAGCAATTTGTGTGTATTACTTTGATTTATACCATCTGAAGATTTTCTCTTGTTTGTTAAACTGTATAATCTTCCTAGTTCTGTCCTCAATAGCACATGGCTCAGGTAGTAACCCTGGAGGTCCCGCCCTTTAACTTAGCACCTCACTCCCTGACCTCCCTATGCAGAACATCATCACCCGTCCCACCCATGTTATTGGTACCTACATAGACCATGTTTCTGGGTGTTCACCTCCCACTTAAGAATGCTGAAGACTCGATCTGACATGTCCCAGACCTTAGCTCCCAGGAGGCAACATCCCATCTGGAAATCTCATTCTCCTCACAGAACCTCCTGTCTGTTCCCCTAACTAACAAATTACCTATCACCATAGTGTGCCTTTTCTCCTCCCGCCCCCCCCGAGTCACAGAGCAAGACTCAGTGCCAGAGACCAGACCACCGTGACTTTCCTCTGTTAGATCATCCCTCCGTTCCCCCCCCCCCCACCCCCACCAATAGTATCCAAAGTGATATGCCTCTTGTTGAGGGGGATGTCCACAGGGGTACTCTGCACTGGCTCTCTAACCCCTTTCCCCTTCCTGACTGTCACTCAGTTTCCTGTGTCCGGCACCTTGGGTGTAACTACCTCTCTATATGTCTTATCTATCACCTCCTCAGCCTCCTAAACGATCCAGAGTTCATCCAGTTCCAGCTCCAACTCCTTAACGTGAATTGTCAGAAGCTGCAGATGGATGCATTTCTCGCAGTTGTAGTCATCAGGGACACTGGAGGTCTCCCTGCCTTCCCACATCCCGCAAGAGGAGAATTCCACTATCCTGCCTGGCATCTCTACCATCCTAGCTGAGCAGATGTAAAGAAGGGAAGGAAAAAAATAACAACCCAGAACTTTTCTTTTCTTTGTTTTCTCCAACTGAAGCCTCTCTTCGTTGAAGCCTCAAAGAGCTAAGGCCTCAAGATCACCACTTTGACTCTGTCCCATCAGACGACGGCTGCTGAGCTTGCCCCTGCCTTCCTTTAATTTGCTCTTACTAATCAATCCCAAACACAGATTGGCTGGTCAGTGCTCAATTACACTGCCACCATCCGCTGCTGCCTTTTTCTAACCGGTCAGTGGACCTGAGTGCAAACACCTCCTCTCAAACTTCTGATGTCCAGATTGATTGCTAGTCAAAGCTCAGTTGGTAGAACCTCATCATTGGCACCTACATGGACCACGAGCTCTGGCTGCTCACCCTCCCACTTAAGAATGCTGAGGGCTCCATCCGAGATGTCCTGGACCCTGGCACCTGGTAGGCATCATACCATCCGGGAATCTCGTTCTCGTCCACAGAACCTCCTCTCTGTTCTCCTAATGAATCCGCTATCACCACAGCTCACCTCTCCACCTCCATTCCCTTCTGATTCACCGAGTCAGACTCAGTACCAGAGACCCGACTGGTATGACTTTCCTCTGCAAGGTCATCATTCCCAACAGTATCCAAAGTATACCTGTGTTGAAGGGGTTGGCCAGAGATGTACGATGCACTGTCTATTTAAACCCTTTCCCCTTCCTGACTATCATGCAGTTTCTTGTGTCCAGCACCTTGGGTGAGACTACCTCTCTATATGTCCTATCACCCCCCCCCCCTTTAGCCTCCCGAATGATCTGGAGTTCATCCAGTTCCAGCTCCAACTCCTTACTGCAGAGTGTTAGAAGTTGAAGTTGCAGCTGAATGCACTTCTCACAGGTGAAGTTGTCAGGGACATTGGAGGTCTCACTGCCTCCCCACATCCCACAAGAGGAGCATTCAACTATCCTGCCTGTCATCCCTGCTGTTCTAACTGTGCAAATATAAAAGAGGAAAACAACAAATAAACTTTGTGGGTGGAGAGAATCTACCTACAGCTTTTTCACCTTCTTGCACTTAGGTCTTTCCTTGCAGAAGTTTCGAAGAGCTAATGCCTCAAAGCTCCCACTCTAATACTGCCCACTCCAACAATGGCTGCTCTGCTTGCCCCTGCCTTATTTCATCTGTTCTTGCCAATCTATCTCAATCACCAAACGGCCGCAAATTGACTTGGGTCTTCTCATCAACCATGCCTGGGTTTTGGTCCACACCCTGGCACCTCAGTGGGCTTTCTCCCATTGGACAATGGTGAATGCTGTCCCAGTCCCAGATGATGAGGGGCAGGCCACACCTTCTCCAGTTGCCATAGCAATGGTTGTCTGGTGTAGGCCTGGCAAGGCCCAAAGCACAACTGTGGATATTGCTAACGTTGTGGAAGGAGCTTCACTCTGTATCTGCCCCCGGGAGGGTGTGACGGGACATTGTGGGGGGAGCTTCACTCTTTCTTTGATCCAGGGAGTATGTGTGTTTGTGTTGATCACATCTACCCTCCACACACACAAAACATTACAATCTTATGGGAGAGGGCGGTGGGTCCCAGAGGTGGGGGAAATGACAGCGTGCCCGATGAAGATTCCAAAAGACTGAGGAAAGGAAGGCATGTTCCCAGAGAAGGAGATGGCAGTGTGTTCAGCACCTGCTCCCAGAAGGGGAGAGGATGGTATGTTGGATGCCCAGTCCTGGTAAGGGAGGAGACACAGACACATTGCCATCTTGGTTCTTGATTCTTGATCCTCCAAAATATTCTGCATGGAATTTAAACTGGAGGTGGTGGAGGGTGGGCTTAAGAAGGAGATTTTTGAAGAAGAAAATCTTTGACCATTTGCCTCTGACCATTTGCCCCTCACTGCAGGACTAACCAAAGAGCTACCCTGCGGTTCCCCATGCGCTTTCCGCTACTACAGCATACTTTTCACCTCCCAAGAGAAATTGCTGTACACACCCTATCCCAATCACTGAATCACGCCTTCCCAGCCCTCCAAAACTCCACTCCCCCCATAAACCCCCGCCACCTCCTCCTCTCTCTGCTTCCCTCTTCCCTCACTTCAGCTTGGTTGCGTGTTTGCTTGCCATTGAATGCGACGACGATTAATCTGGTGTTCAGCGGTGCGCAGGACAGAGGGAGGCTCTGAGATGCTTGTCACTCTCTGGGCCCAAACTAGACATGTCTGTCCCAAACTTCACCTCGCAGCCTGCTGCCGGGGCAATGGTTGCTATGTGATGTCACAGGAGTTAGACATCCCCTTGTGAGCTCACTGGGTGGGAGGGGGATTGAGGTAGGGGACCCTATCCCTCCCCTTAAAACATTGTCTGGACCCGCTCTTTGCTCCCGACTGCATCCCCTGACCCCTCCCTATTCTGTCTACCCCACTCAGAACAGAACAAGGCATGTCATTCTCTCTTCTCCCCTTCCACCCCCCTCCTCCACCCTTCCATCAGGCAGAAGAGACAAAGTCCTGAAAACACATCATTAGGCTCAAGGACAGCTTTAACCCTGCTGGTATAAGACCACTGAATAGTCCCCAGTATGGTTAGGTGGGCTTAACCTCACAATCCATCTTATCAGGTCCTTGTACCATATTGTCTGCTGCACTGCACTTTCTCTGCAACTGTAACATTTTATTGGGAAAAAATAGGATGAGTCAGAGTAAGAGAGTGCAGGGGAAGGGAGGAAGAACCTCAAGGCGGTAGGTGAAACTGGTAAGGGGGTGGGGAGAAGGGTGAAGTCAAGAGCTGGAAAGTCAATTGGTGAAGGCAGATTGGCTGGAATATGAAAAAGCCAGAATAAAATGATGGCGAGTGGAGGTACAAACTGGCAAGTGACAGGTGAGACGGTGCGGGGGAAGGTGAGTGGATGCAAATACAATATCTGTATTTGTTTTGAAAGGACTGAAATATAAAAGCAAGGATGAAATGCTGAGGCTTTATAAGGCACTGGTCAGAGCGCACTTGGAGTATTGTGAGCAGTTTTGGGCCCCTTATCTAGGAAAGGATGTGCTGGCATTGGAGAGGATCTAGAGGAGATTAATGAGAATAATCCCAGGAATAAAAGGGTTAATGTATGAGGAGCATTTAATGGCTCTGGGACTGTACTTGCTGGAGTTTAGAAGAATGTGGGCGATCTCATTGAAAGCTATCGAATATGCAAAAGGCCTGGATAGAGTGGACTTGGAGTTGATGCTTCCTATCATAGGAGGCATCAGTAGGCCCAGAGGGCACAGCTTCAGAATAGAACGACATCCCTTTAGAACAGAGATGAGGAGGAATTTCTTTAACTGGATGGTGGCGATACTGTGAAATTCATTGCCATAGACAGCTGTGAAAACCAAGTCATTGTTCAAAGTTCAAAGCAAATTAATTATATATGTCACCATATACAACCCTTAGATTCATCTTCTTGCAGGCAAACTCAATAACTCTAATAACCATAACAGAATCAATGAAAAACCTCACCCAACAGGGTGGACAAATAGTGTGCATAAACAGTAAACTGCAAATACACAAGAAAAAAAGGAAATAATAATAATACAGTAACTAAATAAGCAATACATTTTGAGAACATGAGATGAAGGTGAGTCCATAGGTTGTGGAACAGTTCAGTGATGGGGAGAGTGAAGTTGAGTGACGTTATCTCCTGTAGTCCAAGAGCCTGGTGGTTGAGCGGTAATAACTGTTCCTGAACCTGGTGTTTGGGTCCTGAGGCTCCCGTACCTTCTTCCTGATGACACCAGCCAGCGAGAAGAGTGTGTGACCTGGGGGTGTGGATCCCTGACGGTGGATGCTGATTTCCTGCGACAACGCACCATATAGATGTGCTCAATGGTGTGGAGGGCTTTGCAAGTGATGGACTTGGACGTATCCACTACTTTTTTGTAGGATTTTCCATTCAATGGCATAGGTGTTTCCATGCAGCCATTCAGTATACTCTCCACAACACATTTATGGAAGTTTTTCAATGTCAAACTTGTAAGGAAGTAGAGGCACTGCCCTTCTCTCTTTGTAATTGCACATACGTGCTGGGTCCAGGACAAATCCTCTGAAATAATAGCATTGAGGAATTTAGAGTTGCTGGCCCTCTCCACCTCTGATCCCTGATGAGGACTGACAGAAATGCCCAAGAGAGGGCATAAATAAAGCAAACCTTAGTGGGAAGTTAGAGAGCTGGGAAATACCAACAGAAGGTATCTAAAAAAAAGTCATCAAGAAAGTAAAGATGGAATATGAAACTAAGCTAGCCAATAATATTAAAGAGGATACCAAAAGTTTCTTCAGATGCATAAATTGTTAAAAAGAGGCAAGAGTGGATATCGGACGGCAGAAAAATGATACTGACAAGGTAGTAATGGGGAACAAGGAAATGGTGGGTGAACTGAATAAGTATTTTGCATCAGTTTTCACTGTGGAAGACACTAGCAGTATGGTGGAAGTTCCAGGTGTCAGGGGTCATGAAGTATATGAAGTTGCCATTACTAGGGAGAAGTTTCTTGGGAAAGTAAAAGGTCTGAAAGTAGATAATTCACCTGAACCAGATGGTGTACACCCCAGAGTTCTGAAGAGAGGTGGTTGGAGAGATTGTAGAGGCATTAATAATGATCTTTCAAGAACCACTAGATTCTGGAATGATTCCAGAAAGCTGGAAAATATCACTCCACTCTTCAAGAAGGGAGAGAGGCAAAAGAAAGGAAATTACAGGCCAGTTAATCTGACCTCAGTGGTTGGGAAGATGTTGGAGTTGATTGTTAAGGATGTGGTTTCTGGGTACATGGAAGCACGTGATAAAATAAGCCTAATTCAGCATGGTTTCCTTAAAGGGAAATCTCGCCTGACAAATCTGTTGGAATTCTTTGAAGAAATAACAAGCGGGATAGACAAAGGAGAATCAGTGGATGTTGTGTACTTGGATTTTCAGAAGGCCTTTAACAAGCCATGAGCCTGTGGTATTACAGGAAAGATTCTAGCATGGATAAAGCAGTGAGTGGTAGATTGGCAGGAGGCAAAGAGTGGGAATAAAGGAAGCTTTTTCTGGTTGTCTGCTGATAACTAATGGTGTTCCACAGGGGTCTGTGTTGGAGCCAATGTTTTTTGCATTACATGTCAATATTTTGGGTGATGGTGGATTTGTTGCAAAGTTTGCAGAAATATGAAGATAGGTGAAGGGGCAGATAGTTTTGAGGAAATAGGCTTCAGAAGGACCGATGGATTAGGAGAATTGGAAAAAAAGTGGTAGATACAATACAGTGTTGGGAAGTATAAGGTCATGCACTTTGGTAGAAGAAGTGAAAAGGTTGATCATTTTCTAAATGGAAAGAAAATACAAAAATCTGTGATGCAAAGTGACTTAGGAGTCCTTGTGCAGGATTCCCTAAAGGTTAATTTGCAGGTTGAGTCAGTGGTGAGGAAGGCAAATTCATTGTTAGAATTCATTTCAAGAGGACTAGAATATAAAAACAAAGCTATAATGTTGAGACCTTATAAAGCACAGGTGAGACTTCACTTTGAGTATTGTGAGCAGTTTTGGGCCGCTTATCTGAGAAAGGATGTGCTGAAACTGGAGGTGGTTCAAAGGAGGTTCATGAAAATGACGTAAACGCGAGGAATTCTGCAGATGCTGGAAATTCAAGCAACACACATCAAAGTTGCTGGTGAACGCAGCAGGCCAGGCAGCATCTCTAGGAAGAGGTACAGTCCACGTTTCAGGCCGAGACCCTTTGTCAGGACTAACTGAAGGAAGAGATAGTAAGAGATTTGGAAGTGGGTAGGGGACGGGGAGATCCAAAATGATAGAAGACAGAAGGGGGAGGGATGGATCCAAGAGCTGGACGGGTGATAGGCAAAAAGGATATGAGAGGATCATGTGACAGGAGGCCCAGGGAGAAGGAAAAGGGGGAGGGGGGGAACCCAGAGGATGGGCAAGGGGTATAGTCAAAGGGACAGAGGAAGAAAAAGGAGAGAGAGAGAAAGAATGTGTGTATATAAATAAATAACGGATGGGGTACGAGGGGGAGGTGGGGCATTAGCGGAAGTTTGAGAAGTCAATGTTCATGCCATCAGGTTGGAGGCTACCCAGACGGAGTATAAGGTGTTGTTCCTCCAACCTGAGTGCGGCTTCATCTTTACAGTAGAGGAGGCCATGGATAGACATATCAGAATGGGAATGGGATGTGGAATTAAAATGTGTGGCCTCTGGGAGATCCTGCTTTCTCTGGTGGACAGAGCATAGGTGTTCAGCGAAACGATCTCCCAGTCTGCGTCGGGTCTCACCAATATATAGAAGGCCACATATATAGAAACCTTGCCCATCCTCTGGGCTTCTTCCCCTCCCCCTTTCTTTCTCCCTAGTCCTCCTGTCCCATGATCCTCTCATATCCCTTTTGCCAATCACCTGTCCAGCTCTTGGCTCCATCCCTTCCCCTCCTGTCTTCTCCTATCATTTTGGATCTCCCCCCTCCCCCTCCCACTTTCAAATCTCTTACTAGCTCTTCCTTCAGTTAGTCCTGACGAAGGGTCTCGGCCCGAAACTTTGACTGTACCTCTTCCTAGAGATGCTGCCTGGCCTGCTGCGTTCACCAGCAACTTTGATGTGTGTTTCATGAAAATGACTCCAGGATTGAATGGCTTGTCATATGAAGAGCATTTGATGGCTCTGTGCCTGAATTCTCTGGAATTCAAAAGAATGTGGGTGACCTAATTGAAATCTATCGAATAGTGAAAGGCCTTGATAGAGTGGATGTGGAGAGGATGTTTCCTATTGTGGGAGTATGTCAGACCGGAGGACACAGCTTCAGAATAGAGGACCCTTTTGGAACAGAGATGATGAGGAATTTCTTTACCAGAGAGTAGTGAATCTGTGGAATTGTTGCCACAGGAAGCTGTGGAGGCCAAGTCCTTATGCATATTTAAGGCAGAGGTTGATAGATTTGTGATTGCTCAGGGCATGAAGGGATACAGGGGAAGGCAGGAGACTGGGGCCGAGAGGGAAATGGATCAGTCATGGTGGAATGTTGGAGCAGACTCAATGAGCCAAATGGCCTAACTCTGCTCCTATATCTTATGGTTTTATGACTCATGGACCTCTGGTCTCCTTCCCTGAAGTCAATAATCAGCTCTTTGGTCTTGCTGACATTAAGTAAGATGTTGTTGCTATGACACCACTCAGCCAGATTTTCATCCTCCCTTCTGTATGCTAACTTGTCACCACCTTTGATTCAGCCAACGACAGTGGTGTCTTCAGCAAACTTCCAAATGTCATTGGAGTTTTATAGGCAGAATGGGGTTAAGAGGGATAATAAATCAGTCATGATGAAACGGTGGAAAAGAAGTAGCGAGAAGGGTGCGGGGAGTAGGACGAGTGTATCGATGATGAATAACAGAAGTTTGGGAATATTGATAATAGGTGGCAGGATGGGGTTGGACCTACACTTTCTGAGGAGATTGAGGTACGTAGGCTCCCCATTCTAACGACTTTCTACAGGAGCTCCATCGAAGGTGCGCTGTCTGGCTCCGTTATTGTGTGTTATGGAAGCTGCAAGGCATCGGACCACAAGACCCTACAGAGGATGCACTGCAGTCCAGAGGAACATTGTTTTGTTTAGTTGCATATATTTACAGTCAGATGACAATAAATCTGAATTTGAACTTAAAACCAGCCTCCTTTCCATGGACTCTGGTGTGTCCCCCAGATGAACTGAACACCTTCTCTGTAGGTTGTGTACAGAAGGGGATTGGAATATCACCACCCACCCTGACTAGAAACCCTCCAAAATGCACCTAACAAATTCCACTGTGCCTAGAAGATATATTGCAGGTACCACAGAGATTCATCAGGTAGATTCCAGGGGCAAAGGGTTTATCATATAAAATGAGCTTAAGCAGATTAACTTGTGCAGATTAACCTGATGCAGATCTCATTGAACCACACAAAATTTGTGATGTTTCCCCTGACTGAGCGTGTCTGGGGGTCAAAGACTCTATGTGAGAGATTTGTTCTTCAGGACAGAGATGAAATGAAATAAATGAACTGACATAGGTCACTGCCCCAATGGGAGAGAGGACAAAGAACAAACCTACAAAGGTACAATAGTTTGCAAGTCTTTATTAAGCAATAAAGTTCTGAGTTCACATGTTCATTATGTTTAGTTATATTTAATCATGTAAAAGTAAAAGTTGTGGCAGAGGTAGATGCACTAGGGACATTTCAGAAACTTTTAGTTAGGCACATGGATGAAAGAATGTGGGAAGGAAAGGTGAGATTGATTTTGGATATGGTTAAAATGTTGACGCAACATGGTGGGCCAAAGAGAATATACTGTGCTGTATGTTAGGATATTCATTTGAGGGCAATGGGTTAATTTCCCTTCTTGTATTTGTTGTTCTCTTTACAGGAGATTCAGCCTCACCAGACACCGTCACTTTGAAATGTCCTATACCTTCACTCTTTGCTCCAGCTCCTCTTGACACGATTAATTATTCATTTTAATTTTACTAGGGAAGTATAGGGGTCCCATTGTGAAGGGAAAAGTGATTTGTAGTTGAGTATCTAATGACTAGTTAATTAGTTCATCGCACTCTGGTGGAACCTCTTCCATCGGTTAGGAGGCATTGAAGGTGAGTCCCATTCTGGACACAGATGGGGAGGGACAGGCCTCTCCAGTGGCCAGATGCAATGACAATGGAGGGCTGATGTAGACCTGAGTAGGCCCGAGGCCCAAGTGCGGTAGTCCTGGGACACTGGTCCTCCCGCGGGATGTGGGTGCGCAGCGGTAGAAGATAGTGTATGGAGGCTGAGACTGCACGAGCACCACTGTTGTTCTTACCATCAGCACCTGCGAGCCTGTGCAAATTGCCATCTTTCTCATCACCTGGACGTGGAACCCTATCAGTTTCACACTCTTATCTAACACCAGGACACGGGTGGAACCTCTGATAAAATGATCGACCTGCAATGGTGCAGAAGGAGTGGTGGGCACAGTTGGACAATGATCCCACCCTGGGGACCTCTTAAGGTTGGGCCAGGGATGACAGAGGAAGGCAGGACATTGTCCGCAAGTGCCAGGTTATATCCTGGGAGAGATAGGGAGAGGGGAGAGAAATTAGAATGTCCAAATAAAAAGAAAAGATTTCAGTATTCCCATCCTGGTATGGTTTTGAGTCAGAGGTACAGAGTTGTGGACCATGCACGATGTTCCTCTAATGGATTTGAAGCAAGGATATGGAGGTGAGAAATGTGCATGGTTCTCCTCGTGCTGGTGTGACTGAGGGATACTGTGATGGGACTGTCCCAGTGTGGGACCATGCAGGGGATATGGAGACAGGAACCATACTCAGTGCTCCTAATGTTGTTCTGATCCAGTCCTTTCCAGACTTAAACCAAATTCAACAATCCCATTGCCCTAACCTCAGTGCCTGTTGCTGATCCTCCGTGGGGACTTGCAGTGTTTCCATTTTCAGTGAGTGTCCCTGCAAGACAGGCGATTTTCAACAGGGAAGAATGGCCTGTCTGCTGCTCATCCATGAGAACTGTGGCTGGACAATCAGCCCTATTGGAGGGCTGGGGACCCTACGGGAAGAGATTGCAAAATTGCTGAATTGTTAAACTGACCAGGACTGTGCTCCAGGTGCGGTCTGGCCCAGGGATACCACGCACTGTGTTCTCAGAAGCATTGGTCAGAGAGCTAGCATTATCTCAAGTCTCACAAGGGAAGATAAAGAAAAAGTTGGTGGAAAGTCTAAGTGCATAATCTGGCGATGGTGCAGTAAAGGAGGTTGGTGTAAATGAGTTCTTGCCCACCTGCTGTAGGAGGGTGAGACCTTGGTGTGTTGAAACTTTACATAATTCAATCCTGGTGACTTCTTGGGAGAACATTGAACAGGAACAAGCTCTTCAGTCCCCGACGTTGTGCTGAACTAATTAGACTCGTAATTAGATGGCTAACTAAACTAATCCCTTCTTCCTTCACAATGTCCATACTCTTCCAAACTCTGAGCATTCATGTGCATATCTGAGAATTCTTAACCACCTCTTCTATACCTGATCACACCCCTGTAGCACATTACAGGCAGCCTCCATTCTCTGTGTGGGAACCTTGCCCCACATTTCGCCTGTGAAATTACCCTCTCATGTTAAATGCACCACCATCCTGACTTAGAGAATTCCACCCTAGGGGTGAAAGATTACAGCTCTCTGTCTGTCTACCTCTCACAATCTTATCAATTGCTATTGTGACTCCCTTCACCCTTCATCGCTCCAGAGAAAAAACAACCCAAGTTGTCCAACTTCACCTCACTGACGATACCCTCTAATCCAGACAGCATCCTGGCGAACCTCCCCTGCACCCTTTCCAGAGTCTCCACATCCTTCCTATAATGAGGCAACTAGGACTGAATGCAATGCTCCAGATGTGGCCCGAGCAGAATTTTATACAGCCGCACTGAACTCAAAGACACCACTTCGAAGGGCAAGTGTGTTGTGCATCTTCACCGCTCTGAATCTGTGCACCCACTCTCTCAGGGGGTTGTGGACTTGGACCCCAACATCCTTCACATGAGTGCAGAACTCAGGCAAGCCTGTAGTAAAGTCAGAATCATTTAGAGTGAGTGCAAATCATCTAAGATGCGTTGCCGGCTCATATTTGGGGTGGGGTTATTTTTCTGGAAGGGTGGGGAGGAGGAAATGATCAGAATCGCATAGAGTGCAGCAGTGGGGGTGGCAAGGTCAGGGGGCTGATGTTCTTCCTCCCAATCATATTTCCTACAGGGTTTAGTCTTGGCGGAGAACTCAATGAGACTCGATGGGCCGAATGGCCTACTCCTATGCCTATGCCTTAAGGTCTACTCTCCAACAAACAACATGAGCAGTAGCTGAGAATTTTCCTCATTGCATCAAAGAATGAGGCAACATGTGAAGGAATCCAACAACTCCTTGAATTATTTGTTCTATGCCGTGACATGTTCTCCACATTGGGACAGGAATATAAGGAGCCTCAGTGTGTGACTCTGGGAGTGTGTGATGGGATATTGTGGAGGGAGATCACTCTGTGTCTCATCCCGGGCATGTGTGTGACATTTTTGATCGCATCTACCACCATGACACAAAACACCACAATCTTATGAGAGAGAATTATGTATCTCAGAGGGAAAGGGATGGTAGGTCCGATAACTTATCCCAGAGATGGGGGAGAGGACAGTGTTTCTGATTCTAGTCTAGGGAGGGGGGAGGACAGTGTTTCTGATGTCCAGTCTCAGGAGGGGGAGAGGACAGTGTGTCTGATGTCCAGTCTCAGGAGAGGGAGAGGACAGTGTCTCTGACCAGTCTGAGGAGGGGGAGAGGACAGTGTGTCTGATGTCCACTTCCAGGAGAGGGAGAGGACAGTGTGTCTGATGCCCAGTTCCAGGAGAGGGAGAGGACAGTGTGTCTGATGTCCAGTCCCAGGAGGGGGAGAGGGCAGTGTCTCTTACCAGTCTGAGGAGGGGGAGAGGACAGTGAGTCTGATGTCCAGTCCCAGGAGGGGGTGGAGGACAATGTTTCTGATGTCCAGTCCCAGGAAAGGGAGAGGACGGTGTGTCTGACCAGTCCCAGGAGGGGGAGAGGACAGTGTCTCTGACCAGTCTGAGGAGAGGGTGGAGGACAGTGTGTCTGATGTCCAGTTCTGGGAGGGGGAGGAGGAGGAGGACACATAAACACAGCCATCATTGACCATTTGCCTCTCACTGCAGGCCTAGCCAAAGAATTAATCTATGACTCCCCAGGCCCATTCGTTCTCGATAGGACATTTTCTACTTCCCACAGGACATCACTGTGCACTCTCTCTCCCCTTAACGGAACTCACCTTCACAGTCCTCCCACCTCCATAAAGCCCCAACCCTCTTCTCTTTGGCTCCCTCACCTTCCCTCTGTCCTCCGGCAGGCAGGTGTTGATCAAGCCAGAGATGTGCCAGTTCCCATAGGATAGTGGGATTTTAAGTGCTGTTCGCCGATGTTCTGAGATGCGGTGGACAGTGGGAGTCTCTGATATACTCCTCGCTCTCCGAGTTCACCCAGAAATATTTGTCCCAAACTTCACCTCACTGCATGTTTCTAGGGTGGGGCAGATGAATGATGTCATGGAGGGGTAGACATCCCTTTAGGAGCTCCCGAGAGCTGGGGGGTGCAGGGGTGGGAGGCTGACATTTCTCCCAGAGCCCCTTAACATCCTAACGTGCACTCTCTCCCCAGCACCCCTCTTACATCAGAAGAGGTGAGGTCTCTTCAGCATCCCAGATGAAGATTTCTGGCCTGGAGCGAGACATCCTATGAAATTCCCAAGTGGGTCCTGCCCCAAATTATCCAGCTCCCCTCAGGCAACACACACAAAATGCTGGAGGAACTCAGCAGGCAGGCAGCATTGAATTGAATTGAATTGACTTTATTTCTTACATCCTTCACAAGCGAGAGGAGTAAAAATCTTTACGCTATGTCTAAATGTGCAATGTGCAAATTATAGTAATTTGTAATAAGTAGTATGTACAGGAGGACTGTCAATATAACATAGGAGTACAATTGTGTCGGCATGGTGGCCGGGTGGAAGAAGCTGTCCCAGAGACTATTGATCCTGGTTTTAATGCTGTGGTACCATTTCCCGGATGGTAGCAGCTGGAACGGTTTGTGGTTGGGGTGACTCAGGTCCCCAATGATCCTTCGGGCCCTTTTTACGCACCTGTCGCTGTAAATGTCCTGAATAGTGGGAAGTTCACATCTACAGATGTGCTGGGCTGTCCGCACCACTCTCTGCAGAGTCCTGCGACTGAGGGAAGTACAGTTCCCATAGCAGGCAGTGATGCAGCCAGTCAGGATGCTCTCAATTGTGCCCCTGTAGAAAGTTCTTAGGATTTGAGGACACATACCAAACTTCTTCAACCGTCTGAGACGAAAGAGGTGCTGTTGTGCTTTTTTCACCACACAGCTGGTGTGTACAGACCAAGTGAGATCCTCAGTGATGTGTATACTGAGAAACTTAAAGCTGTTCACCCGCTCAACACCAGATCCATTGATATCAAAAAGGGGTGAGCCTGTCTCCATTCCTCCTGTAGTCCACAACCTGCTCCTTTGTTTTTGCGACATTGAGGGAGAGGCTGTTTTCTTGACACCACTGTGTCAGGGTGATGACTTCTTCTCTGTAGGCTGCCTCATTATTATTTGAAATAAGACCAATCAATGTAGTATCATCTGCAAATTTAATTAGCAGATTGGAGCTGTGGGTGGCGATACAGTCATGGATGTACAGAGAGTAAAGGGGGGGGCTTAGGACACAGCCCTGAAGGGCTCCTGTGTTGAGGATCAGAGAGGCAGAGGTGAGGGAGCCCGCTCTTACCACCTGCCGGTGATCTAACAGGATGTCCAGGATCTAGCTACACAAGGCAGGGTGAAGGCCGAGGTCTCTGAGCTTCTTGTCAGACTGGAGGGAATTATGGTGTTGAATGCTGAACTGTAGTCCAAGAACAGCATTCTCACATAAGCATCCCTCCTCTCCAGGTATATAAGAACGTTGTGTAAACTGTGGCTATTGCGTCATCTGTCGATCGGTTGTGTCGGTAGGTGAATTGTAGGGGGTCCAGTGTGGGTGGTAGCAAGCTGCAGATGTAGTCTTTGACCAGCCTCTTAAAGTATTTGCATATTATTGAGGTGAGTGCGACAGGACGCCAGTCATTCAGACATGTTACCTTGGTCTTTTTAGGCACAGGGACAATGGTGGATGTTTTGAAGCAGGAGGGCACTCTACATTGGGAGAGGGAGAGATTAAAAATGTCCATAAACACACCTGCCAGTTGTGCCGCGCACACTCTGAGTCCCCGCCCTGGGATGTCGTCCCGTTCCATAGCCTTGCCACTGTCCACTCACTGGAAACACATGCATACTTCAGCCTCAGAGAAGATCAAGGTATAGGTATTTTCCACAGATGCTGCCTGGCCTGCTGAGTTCCTCCAGCATTTTGTGTGTGTTGATCAGATTGCCAGCATCTGCAGATTTTCTCTTGTTTTGGACAACTCCCCTCCTGAATGTCTTGTCTAAATGGCACGTGACAGAAGATTTTCCTTGTTCCTCGAGTCAGTCGGGTGAAAATGATAAGCAGATTCAACAAGTTCCCTACTCTGTTGTCACTTGTGCTTCTGGAAGGTTGACGGTTCTGGACACAAGAGGTGGGCAGGACAGACTGAGGGGTAGGAGTGACAAACAGGGAGGTGAGAAGTGGTCAGGTCTGGTAGTACATGAATGCAGGAGATTCTGCGGATGCTGGAAATCCAGAGCAACACACACAAAATGCTGGAGGAGCTCAGCAGGACAGGCAGCATCTATGGAGGGGGAATAACAGCTGGGGGTGTCAGGGTTCAGAGTTCAATTCCAGCCCCGTCTGTAAGGAGTTTGTACATTCTCCCTGTGATCACAGGGGTTTCCTACTAGTTCTCCAGTCTCCTCCCACAGTCAAAAGACGTTTAGGAGGTTAACTTGTCGTTATAAGGTGTCCTGCAATCAGGCTAGTGGGTTGCTGTGTGGCACAGCTCATTGGCCTGTTCTGTGCTTTATTTCTAAATAAAAGGGCTGAGACCCTTTATCCAGGCTAGAAAGGAAGCAGGGAGAAGCCAGGATAAGAAGGTGGAGGAAGAGCGGGTACAGGCTGGCAGGGAATAGATGAAGTCAGGTGAGGGGGAAGATAGGTGGGGGCGAGGGGATGAAGTGAGAAGCTGCGAGGTGATAGATGGAAAAACGAAAGGGCAGTAAAAGAAGGAAAATGATAGGAGAGCAGAGTGGACCTCGGGACAAAGGGAAGGATGAGGGGTACCAGAGGGGGGTGAAGGGCAGGTGGGGTGAAGCGGTCAGACAAGAGTCAGAATGGGAAAGGATAAAGAGAGGAGGGGGAGGGTGGAGAAATTACTGGAAGTTAGAGAGAAATCAATGTTCATGCCGTCAGTTTGAAGGCCATTCAGACAGAACGTGAGGTGTTACTGCTCCAAGAGTGGCCTCATCGTGGTTGTAGAGCTTAACAAGATGATCGAGTGGACAACCAGAGACTTTTTCCCGGGATGGAAATGGCTGAACAAGAAGACACAATTTTAAGGTGATTGGAGGAAAGTAGGAGTGGGTGGGAGGGGGGGAAGGAATATCAAAGGTAGGTTTTTTGCACAGAGTGGAACATACTTCCAGGGGTGCTGGAAGAGACAGATACATTAGAAACATGTAAAAGACTCTGAGGTAGTCACATGAATGAAAAAACTGGAGGACTGATGGAGGTAAGGGTTAGATTGATCTTGGGATAGGTTAATAGGTCAGCACAACATTGTGGGCCGAAGGGCCTGTACTGGTCTACATTCTTTTCTATAACCTGAAGCCATGAAGGCTGCTGTGTTCATCCAGAAGGTTCTGTTATGGAATGTGGCGATGTAGGGAAACGACTGCCAGGAGCTGAGTTTGCTGTCCTCTTTGATTCTGGGAAAAGATTGCAGGCTTGTCACTGCCAGCAGGATTAATTCTGTCTTTGGTGTCTTGCAATAAATCACTGTAATTGGTGACTAATAGCATCATCTTGCATAATGAAAGAAACGCTCGAGCTTATCAGCAGAGACTGGTCAGCAGGCCCTTGAATTATGAAGTGAAATGTACATTAAGAAAGTCAAAGACCGACACAAGGACCAAGCTGACTGTATTAATTAAACAGATGCAATGGCTATTGCCCAGGAGGCCGATCAATCAGTCACAGTGGCCTGGAAACTGGTAAACCCTGCACCGACTGAGCCCAGAGAATGATAATGGCCTTACAGGAAAATGTAAGCACCAACCGTGCGTCCCCAGACAGCTCACTGGGCAAGGAGGTGGAGGGGAGAGTGTTCGGAGGGGGTGGGGGGTGAAGGTGTTTCTTGGTGCATAACGCATACACGAGGTCCTCTGTGGCACATCGGATGCCCACAGCCCCCCAGATATAGTCATGGGCTTGGCAAATTTCCAGCTGAAGATTCAATATTATGCACTCTTTTAAGAGAACACTTAAGAGAAGTTCGTATAAGTATATGGAGGGCTATGGTCCAGGTGCAGGTTGATGGGACTAGGCAGAATAATCGTTCCGCATGGGCCAGATGGGCTGAAGAGCCTGTTTCTGTGCTATTGTGCTCTATGATTCTATAAGTAAGACTCTATGGCTCTTCAGATGGATATGAGGAGGTTGACTTTAACCTCAGCTGCCTAGTGGATGCCAACGGGATGAAGTAAAGAGCCAGTTTTAAACATAGTTTGTTACAATCATTTCTTCACTGAGGCATGTGTTTGCGATGTGTGAAAGAACAAATTCATTCAAGTTCACTCAACTAGGAATAAAGTTGACACAAACTGGTAAGCTGGTTTATTACTGACTCATGAACCGAGGCACAGTGGGAAACTTGTCTTGCATACTGCCCATATGGATGAATTCATTACACAGTGCACTGAGGTGGTACAAGATAGAATAATAACAGAATGTAACAGTGTTACAGTACAGAGGAAAACAGCAAGGTGCAAGATCACAGTTAGTCTGCAATAAGATTCCTCCAATGGGATCAAAAGTCAAAAGGGAGAACTCTGTGAGCTGTTTGGCAAGGGAAGACATTGTATCTGAAGCCCACGTGATACTTGCAGAGTGGGGGGATTAAATAGCTGAATGAATGATGGAATGGGCTGATAGACTTGTTCCAACATCGTCATGGCTACTGTGTCCTGCAATCGGGAATGGTGACGCAGACTAATCGTATGTGCCGTGGCGAGCATACCGACTGGTTGCATCACTTTATGGAGGCGCCAATGCAAAGGATCAGAAAAAGTCGCAGAGGGTTGTAACCTCAGTCAGCTACATCGTGAGCACTAGTGTCCAAAACCCCCTTCCCCCCACATTCGAGGACATCTTCAAATGGTGATGCCTCAGAAAGGCAGCATCCATCACGAAGAACCCTAACTATCCTCTTCTCATTACGACACTCAGGGAGGAGATAGAGAAGCCTGAAGACGCACAATGTTTTAGAAACATCTTCATTCCCTCCGCCTTTGATTTCCAAGAACTCCATGAAGCAATCAACGCTATCTCAGTTTTTTAATCTTCTTTTGGCTCTGCTTATTTATTTTTTAAATATTTCTTATTTGTAACTTCTAGATTTTTAAGATATATATTGCACTGTACTGCTGCCACAAAGCAACAAATTTTGTGACATACAGTAGGTCCTGATTCCAATTCTGATTCATTTTGATCCTAGCTCACTGTACCAGACCAAACCATAACACTCTAATATCATCTGCAGTGAATGGAGCAAAGAGCAAGCTCTACAAATTCCCTCTCCCCTTCTTCTATTCCCCACTCTGACCTTCCACCTCTTCTCACCTGCCTTTCACCTTCCCCCGGGTCCCTTTTCTCCTATGGTCCACTCTCCTCCCCCAACAGATTCCTTCTTTTCCAGCCCTCGACCTTTTCTACTCGACTGGCTTCACCTATCACCTTCCAGCTAGCCTCTTTCCCCTCCCCTCACCTTTTTGTTCTGTCATCTTCCCCCTTCCTTCTCTGTCCTGAAGAAGGATCTCAGCCCGAAACATTGACTATTCATTTCCACAGATGCTGCCTGACCTGCTGAGTTCCTCCAGTATTTTGTGTGAGTTGCTTTGGATGTGAGTCTGCAGTTTTTTTTAATGAATAAGACCACAGGAAAATGAGGAAACTGCTGTAAATCTATTCCAACAATCCTAGGGTTTTGACCTGAAATCTTCCTTCCACAGTTGCTACCTGACCCATCGTGTTCCTCAAGCAGATTGTGTGATGGTCTAGTTTGCATCATCTATGGGTCCTTCTCCCTCCAATCACTGAAACCTGATAAGTACAGCGCAGATAAATTGCAGTAGAGCTGAGGACCAAAATTGCTGACATGGACATTGTGGTCAAAGTGGCACAGTGGTGTAGGGGTTAGTGAGACACTACTATAGCACCAGATTATAAGCCTATTATAAGCCACCATACGTGAGGAATTTGTACATTCTCACCTTGACCACATGGGTTTCCACCGGGTATTCCAGTCTCATTTTCTGCCCACATTCCCAAAACGTATGGGTTAGGCTTAGTAAGCTATGGGCATGATACGTTGGTGCTGGAATCGTGGCGTCACTTGCAGTTTACCTCCATACAATATTGGAAAATGCACGGTCATGAACTTTGGTAGTAGAAATAAATGTGCGGACTATTTTCTAAATGGGGAGAAAATCCAGGAATTTGAGATGCAGTGGGACTCGGGAGTCTTGGAGCAGAACACCCTGAAAATTAACTTGCAGGTTGAGCTGGTGGTGAGGAAGGCAAATGCCATATTAGCATTCATTTCAAGAAGTCTAGAATACAAGAACAGGGATGTGATGCTGAAGCTTTATAAGGCACTGGTGAGGTCTCACCTTGAGTGTTGTGAACAGTTTTGGGCTCCTCATCTTAGAAAGGTTGTGCTGGCATTGGAGAGGGTCCAGAGGAGGTTCACAAGGATGATTCCAGGAATGAAAGGGTTATCATATGAGAAATGTTTGATGGCTCTGGGTCTGTACTCGCTGGAATTCAGAAGGATGAGGGGGGATCCCATTGAAAGCCTTCAGATGTTGAAAGGCCTAGACAGAGTAGATGTGGAAAGGATGTTTCCCATGGTGGGAGAGTCTAGGACAAGAGAGCATAGCCTCAGGATTGAGGGGCACCCTTTCAAACCAAAGATACAGAGAAATGTTTTTAGCCAGAGGGTGGTGAATCTGTGGAATTTGTTGCCACATGCAGCTGTGGAGGCCAGGTCGTTGGGCGTATTTAAGGCAGAGATTGATAGGTTCTTGATTGGACATGGCATCAGAGGTTATGTGGAGAAGGCCAAGAACTGGGGTTGAGGGAGGAGATAGGAAAAAAGGATCAGCCATGATTGAATGGTGGAGCAGACTCGATGGGCCAGATGGCCTAATTCTGCTCCTATGTCTTTTAGTCTTATGGTCTTATTTTCAGACCGTGTTGGTCATTGACGTTTCAGTGTATGTTTCAATGTTTTATTGTGGTCATAACAAATAAAGATCATCTTTATCTTTGCATTTGATCACTAGGAGAACGTTTTAGAGAAACTATGAGAAAGGGGTGTATGTATGATGAGAAATGATGAGGTATCAGTCTACTCTAAGTTGGAAAATACAAAAGGTTCCATTCCCAATGGAAGGAGAGATGCGTTCCTCTAGTTTGCATTGGGTCTTGCTGTGATAGTGGAGGAGACTGCAGTCAGGCATGTCAGAAGAGGAGTGGGGTTGAAAATTAAAGTGATTTGAGTAACTCTGGAACTAGAGTAAAGATCAGGACAAAACCCCTGGGTCTTCTTTACCATCCATAAGAATGAGAGGGGGCCACTCCATCAGTCCAGTATGCTCTTCAATGAAGATCCCTTGGGTAACTCGAAGAGCATGTCATACATCAACCCATCAAACACCAGTGGTTAAATTGGTTAGTATTCCATGTGGTGATCTGATGGGAGCTAAAATACCAACGGAGATCTGTGAGAGGGAACAGTAGCCTGCTGTTGCAGCCTGCAGCATTTATTTTCAGATACTCCAGACCACCCAAAGCCGTATGAATGTTGCTTTAAAATTTGTGAGGTGGTAAGCAGGCAGACAAAACTGCAGATAACATAAGGAACTGATAAATCCCTGACAAATAATGGAGATTCCGCCGAGTACAAGGTAAAATATTCAGTGCTCTGTTAGCACTGTAAACACTGTGATAAAATGACAGGAGTTCTCTGGGCCTGTGTGGAGATAGTGTACAGTAATGGACAATCTGCAAAAAGCCGCTGGGAGGGAGCCTGCACAAGTGGAAGGCACTGAGTGTCAGCACTTTTTAAAGGCTTTCCTTTCGTAGAATGTGAAGATAATCCAGGATTCACTTACGGTGTTAGTATAAGTGAATCTCCGTCAGGTCACAGCACAGAAAAAGGTTCATCAGTTTATTAAATCCTAGTTGACTCCCTGGAGAATAATATATCAGTCCATTTCCCCAACTCTTTCCATATAGTTTGTGGATTATTTTCCCACAAGTGATTACTCTCCCGTTTGAAAGCCAGACAGGCAATAAGTTCAGGATGTTAACGACCCTCTACCCGCAAAAAAAAATACATTTCCTTCACTTTATCTTTGCATGTTTCTTATTAACAGTGTCTCTGAGAACAGCTTCTCTGTTTACCTGTTGTCCTGACCTAGTCCAGTTCTAGGAAGTACTTCAGCCTCCCCAGTCTTCCTTTGGAATTGAAATATCTTATCCCTTGGACCACCCGGTCCTTTCTGCACCTTCTCCAAAATCTCCATATCCAGACACAGAGCTGCCGATGGCACTTAGGGGGAGGAATGAACAGTTGACGTTCCAGGCTGAGACCCTTCTTTGAAAGGTCAATGGTTTATTCCTCTCTGTAGATGCTGCCTGACTTGCTGAGTTTCTGCAGCATTTTGTGTCTGTTACACTGGATTTCCAGCGTGTGCAAAACCTCTTGTGTTACAGAACTTCAGCTGTGGCCTAATCAGTAGGGACACAGAATCAGCAGAGAAATAGGGCCTTCAGCCCAACTTGTCCACACCAACTGTATTGGCTAGAAACCCAGTCCCATCTGCCTGGATTTGTGCATTAACCACACTCCCCCATCCATCCACGTATCTAGGTGGCGTTTAAATGTTGCTAATGTTGCCCACCTCACCTGCATTTTCTGGCAGCTCATTCCAAATACTCACCACCCATGGTGCAAAGAAACAGGCTACTTTGTCTCTTTTAAATCTTTTGCCTCCAATCTTACATTATTCCTTCTTGTTTTTCACACCTCTTCCCTGGAGGAGGAAAGACCATGTGGTCTCACCCTCTCCATGCCCCTCATCATTCTGTACACCTCTATCAGGTCACCCCTCAATCTCCTACGTTCCAGAGAATAAAGTCTTACTCTAGCAGCCTCTCCTTGTCGTTCAGGCCCACAAGTACAGGCAATGTCCTGGTAAATGGTTTCTGCACTCTTTCTAGCTTAACGACGCCCCTGCTTAGTGCAAGACCACAGAATCCTGAGGGTAGTTTTAGAAGTGAAACGAACGGTAATACAATGTTCAACCAAGATATCTTAACTTTTTGTTCAGATGTGGCATTTAAGTTTTACATTAAGAGCCATTTTTAAAAAATTTGTGAGATCTGGTCTTTGCTGTCATTTTCCGATGACCATCTGCCGGCAAACATTAGTGGGCTGAAAATTCTTTCGTCATGTGAAGGATTTACTCCATTTGTCACCCGTGCTCTCCAGCGATGTATGAAGCACTGCCTACCTCTAACTGAGGGTATAACTACTTCAGGACCTGTGGCGTTACCATCTCAGCGTCCCTCACCATCAACATCCTGAAGGCGTCATAGGTTATTGGTCAGCCAGCGTTTGCAATATTCTGAGAAATTTTGGGTCCCTTATCGGAAGAAAGATGTGTTGGCCCTGGAGAGGGTTCAGAGGAGGTTCACAAGAATGATCCCTTGAATAGAAGGCTTAACCTATGCGGAGTGTTTGGTGTTTAGAAGGAAGATAAATCAGTCACGACTGAATGGCAGAGCAGATTCGATGTGCTGAATGGCCAAGTTCTGCTCCTATATCTCAGGGTCTTATAGGTCAAAGCAACGCTTAATTTAAATACAGCTAGATTACATTTCTTTGAAGGACAAACTGGTGGGATGTCTATCAGTTACATTTTGTTCCCTGTGTCAGAATTGTGGCGAAAAATTTGTAAAAATTCACTGACAATCTTGTCTGAAGTCTGTCAGTAATGAACGAAAAGTACCGAGACTCTGCAGGGTGAAGTGATGTAACATAATTGAAATGCCGCACAGTCAAATCCTTCCTGTCATCACCTGCATGCCAGTTATCACTGAACATCTATCTGTTGTTTTTTCTCACACATATACTAACAGCTTTCTACATTACTTTCACCTGCGGGAACCAGCAAATAACTTTTATCAGATGCTAAGTGTTAAACTGAATGTAGGAAGCACTTCAACTTGCCACTGAAGGCAGGCTGGGATGGAGTGATGAGTCAGGTGATAAAGAGTGGGCAAATGGTGGCTGTGGTAGCCCTGTCTTTGTGGACACAACCTTGTCCATCACAGGTACGGTCCAGCCCACTGTCACAAACATCTGCATGAGGCACTGTAATAAGAAGGCAGCGTGCCCCTTCTCACTGTTACCATCGGGCCGGAGCTCCAGAAGTCTTACCTTGCACACCAACAGGTACAGGAACGACTACCAAAACTCTTCCCACCTTTACAAGGAGCGCTGCCACAGTGGAGCAACGTCCATCATCAAAGACCCCCACCATCCAGACCATGCTCTCTTCTGGCTACTACCATCCGGAAAGAGGCCTTAGGCCCCACACCACCAGGTTCAGGAACAGTTATTACTCTGCAGTTATCAGGCTCCAGAACCAACGTGGATAAGTTCATTCAACTCAACTCTGACTAATTACACAACCTGGGGTGCTGGTAGAGGCAGGTATATTAGGGGCATTCCGTAGGCAGAAGAGATTCGTTTAGTTGGCCATTTGATTACTAATTTAATTGGTTTGGCACAACACCATGGGCCAAGGGGCCTGTTCCAGTGCGGTACTGTTCTCTGTTTAATGTTCGACAGACTCACTCTTTCAAGGAATCTATAGCTCATGCTTTCCTATATAAGTATAAATAAATTATACGTAGCAACACACACAAGATGCTGGTGGAACTCAGCGGGTCAGGCAGCATCCATGGAAATAAATAAACAGTCGACGTTTGAGGCCAAGTCTATTCTTCAGGACTGAGAAGGAAGTGGGGGGGGGGGGTGTTGCCAGAATAAAAAGGTCGGCGGGGGGGGGGGGGGGGGAGTAGGGAGGCTAGCAAGAAGGTGATAGGTGAAGCTGGGTCGGCGGGAAAGGTCAAGGGTTAGAGAACAGGAACCTGATAGGGGAGGAGTGTGGATAAAAGGTGAGAGGGAAGGAGGAGGGGACCCAGGGGAAAGTAATAGGCAGGTGAGAAGAAGCGAAAGGTTAGAGTGGGGAATGGAAGAAGGATGGTGGGAAACTTTGTTCACAGGAAGGAGAAGTCGATATTTATGCCATCAGGTTGGAGGGTGCCTCCGCACCATCTACTACAAGCGGGACTTCCCAGAGCCCAAACATTTAAATTCTGATTCCCATTCCCATTCCATGGCCTCCTCTTGTGTCAGGCTGAGGCCACCCTCAGGGTGGAGGAACAGCACTATATATCCCATCTGGGTACCTGCCAACCTGATGGCAGGAACCTTGAATTCTCCTTGGACGTAATTAGGTGGCGGAGGTTCACTGGGCCAGAGGGGCCTGTTACCGTGCTGTATCTCTAAATAAAATAACCATGCTGTTACATGAATGACAACTTGCCCTCAGGGGGCAGAGATTTCCACCTCTTTGTCTGTTTATTTCTACTGGCTGCTGATAGAATAGGTGTTACTTCATTATTTCACCTTTTATGACTACAGGATGTCTTGATGCATTTTGCTGGTGGTGAAGATTTTTTAGATGTGGCCACTGTTAGGATATACGTCAGGCAGTTTGCTCCCATAAAAGCAGCAATGTGATTAATATCAGAAGATTTTTATCATCACAAGCCAATGAGGTTGGTTGAAGTAACACACATCAAAGTTGCTGGTGAACACAGCAGGCCAGGCAGCATCTCTAGGAAGAGGCACAGTCGACGTTTCGTGCTGAAACATCGACTGTACCTCTTCCTAGAGATGCTGCCTGGCCTGCTGTGTTCACCAGCAACTTTGATGTGTGTTGCTTGAATTTCCAGCATCTGCAGAGTTCCTCGTGTTTGAGTTTGGTTGAAGGATGGGTGTTGGCCAGGGCATTGAGGAGAGCTTGCTTTGAAACTGGGCTGCAGGATCTTTCACAACTACCTGAGAAGGTAGATGGGGGCTTGGTTTAATCTGTCCTCTGGAAATTGAAATCTCTAGTGGTACATCACTTTCTCAGCACCGCTCTAGAATATTTAGCTGGATTATTGTGCTATGATCTCTGCAACACAAGCAGAACAGTAAGGACATTTGCGGTTCCGTTATTGGCCAGACTGGAGTTCAAGGCCTAGTTTTCGGGGTCCAGTCATCAACGAGTCTGACATTCAAAGCCGGGAGTTCAGGCCCTCGTTTGTCAACATCTGTGAACATTCCCTCAGAAGTCTGGATCAAACCCTGAAGGGCGATCGGAGGTCCACATTCAAGCCTGAAGATCAATAGGAAGTTCACAGTTTGAGGCTTGATGGCCAGAGTGAGGAAATTGGGGACTAGTGTCTGCAAATCCATGAGTCCGCTGGATGCTGGATCCAAAAACGCCCGTCCTGAAGTTAGAAGGCTGTGTACAGTATGTGTCAGGGTGGGTGGGTGGCAGGAACAGGGCAGGCTTTAGTGTTGTCACTTTGTTGTTTTCTATGTTCTGTGGAGCATTGTGAGCTGCCCCCAGCACGTCCCTGGGTGTGATGGTTCTTGATGAAAATGGATCATTTCACTGTACGTTTCAATGAACACGTGATAAATACATCCGGACCCACAACGACATTGAACCACAGTGGTCAAGTGTAAGGATAGACAATCTAATGCCATTCAATAAAATGATCTTCAGACCCTGGATCCATGGCTGAACATCCCTCAGTTTACCTGGCTCCGTCTATCACATACCAGTCCCTGGCTTACCCCTCCCTCTCACCTTTTTAGACTAGCTATTTTCCCTCAACACTCTCTCTGCATTCACGACCACGTCATTAAGCACAGCTCAAATGCCGTCCCTAAATTGTCTGATGTCACCATTGCCGCCGGTAGAACAAGAAGGCACCCATGGGTGAGGCAGAGGACAACCTCAAGGAGCAGTGAATCAAGAAGGAGGCATCCATCACTGTGGACCTATTTGCTCTTGTTTTAGCAATCCCTCCCTGGAAAAAAAGGACTATGTTCTTTCACTATGTCTGTGCTCTTCATAATATTATATACCTCTAACAGGACACCCTCTCATTCTCTGACAGTGCAGGGAATTTGATTTCCTGCAATCAGTTTTTCACAACTTCCACACTGGTTTCAATGTGAGCAGTCAAGGTAAATGCTATTATTTTGGGATTTTTGCTTAAATGTGTCTTTTTTAATCAATATTTTCATGCTTTAGTTCTTAATTTAGAATTTGTAATAATTATTTCAATATGTTAATAGAATTTGAATGTATTGGTTACCAATAGATCAATAAAGAATCAATAGCTCTATGCAGTGAGCATATTAGTGTATTCCAGAGAACTGCTGGAGGATAGACCTCAATTCCACTACTGAGTCCAATGGTGTTCCAGAAGCTGCTGAGCTGAGGTGGGGGTTGGAGGGGGCAAAGGATACACTTTGAATCTGGCCCCTCAGCTTTATATCAGCCATAGTTAGCTCAACACCCCAGTTATTTGAATAGAGTCACCAACTTTCATTAAAATGGTAAGCAACACACACAAAACGCTGGAGAAACTCAACAAGCCAGGCAGGATCTATGGAAAAGAGTAAACAGTCAATGCCTCAGGCCAAGACCCTTTATCAGGACTGGAGAAAAAAAGATGAGGAGTTGATTTTATTTATTTGAGTAGAAAATAAACATTTGCTTTTTATGTGTTACCAATTTTTTTTAACTTTAGCAAGGTTAGGAAATGGTGAAAAGCTCTTAGACAGCACAAGCTATCAGAAAGCCACCAAAGTGGTCTGTAGGTGGGATTGAAGCCTATTCGCTGCTTGTGGTCCTCTCTACCTCAGAGAACGGCCACACTGGTGCAGCCTCATGATCCTTGGTAACTAGGTGGCTGTAGGTAAACCAAATGGTGTAGAAGGGTTAACTATGAGATATGGTTGACTCTGGTTCAGGTACAGTTTTATTAATTTCTAATCATCTGAATCATTTTTGAATTTGTAAAGCCAAATGCAATTTAAATCATTTGTGGCATTTGGCAGCTGGTTAAGCCGGAGAACAGCTTGGCTGACTGTCAATGAACATTTTCAGTCTGGCCTCACTCTTGAAGCAGAATTTATTTATTAATGGGAGCCAGCAAATTCTCCACTTTGGAAGTGAAAATGGTGGGTGAGAGTTTAATCTAGAGAATCACATACAGAGCAAAGTGCTTCGCTGTTAACAGCAAAGAGCAGACCAGCTATCATGGAACTTTTTGCAAAAGTCAATCGGAGCAGACAAGAAGATACTACTGCAGTTCCTCATTCACCCTTAATTTCTTGACCGCACCTTCTTACTTCCTGCAGTGTGGGGCAGAAGCCTCTTCCCTTCCACATCCTGCATTACTGGTGTTCGTTGTCATGGCAACATAGTCTCCACCCCTTTTAAATGGAAGGAGGGGCAGCAAGGAAATCATTGCCTGAATGGTTCAGAGAGGGAAAATAAATGTTAATTTAGATACTTTTTTTTATCAACAAAGACTTAAATAAGTGACATATATAATAGGTAAGGGAAGAGTTAAATTAACTGAAATGTCTGTTTTCTCTCCCCCAGTGTTTTATCAGAGCAGATCAGCTCTAAATGGATAAAAATGTGTGCTGTGTCTCATGAACAAACACATTATAGCTCTGTCTGTGTTTTAAACTTGGGGCCTCCAAGCCAGGGGAATGTTATTGTTTGCATCTATTTAGAGTTATTTTAAAGCTATATGGTTTACAAAGCAGTGTTAATAACACTCTATTTCTGCGGTAACCCAGACAGATTTCTGCCCTTTAGATTAAGATGACCTGCCCTTGATTAATTTCTAGTGTCAACCAGAATAAACAATGACACCATTTTTCAATTTCTCTATAATCTGCTGATGATGAAAATTTGGTCAACAGATCTAAATTGCTTCCCTTCCTTCCCCTCCCCACGCACACTCCTGTTGCTCTATCAAACGGATAAGCATTCATAAACTGACCTTTGACACCTGACCCATCAAATTCCCATCAACACAACCTTGTCTTCACAGAAGCAAGCAGCAAGGGTGTGCGTGCAGACCTTGGCTGTACTGACAGATGACATCTTGTTATCATTTCCAGTCTCTGTTGCTTCAAACAGTGTGCTGGCCAACGTCAGATGAACTATCGGATTAATCCAGACTGGGTTTAATCCTTGTTAAATATCTGACTGCCTGTAGGCCTTAGGCTTCTGCCCTGCATCAAGTAAATAAATGATAAGCCTTCACCTGGGAAGACTCTTACGCTGGTTGGGATATAGAGAGTATGTGATGAGAGTAGAACTCTTGTTAGTCACACCAAATTCAAAAGGCCCAAATGATAATCTTATCATCTCTACATTGTACATATTTTTCTCAAACAGGCCATAAACAAACGGAGATGCCTCAGATGACATCACTAAACAAAAAAAAGCTATTCAAATCAAGGAAGGGATGTTTTAATTAATATACTCCTATCTTCCAAGAAGACTTTGAAAAAGAAAATAACCTTCAAGCTGGTAATGAGATAGATCAATATTTTACTGTTGAACAAAGGGTACAGCACAACAACAGATTCTTTGGCCTATAATGTTCTGCTAATCTAATGAAATGCCTAACTAAACTGATCCCTTCTGCCAACACATGGTCCATAACAACGCACACAAAATGCTGGAGGAACTCAGCAGGTCAGGCAGCATCTATGGAAAAGAATAGACAGTGAATGTTTCAGGCCGAGACCCTCTTCAGGACTGACTCTTGGTCCATAATATTCCATTCTCCAGAGGTAAAGTTTCTGTACAGAGAGTGGTGGGTGCATGAAACATCCTGCCAGGGGTGGTGGTAGAGACAGATACATTAGGGGTATTTAAAAAACTCTTAGATAGGCACATGGATGATATAAAAATAGTGGGCTATGCAGGAAGGAAGGCTTAGATTGATTCCTAGAGAAGGTTAAAAGGTTGGCGCAACATTGTGGGCCAAGGGCCTGTACTGTGCTGTGTTTTATGTTCTATGTTCATGTGTCAATCTATGAGCCCATCAAACACCTCTAGTGCAGGGCATTCCAGGCACCCACCACTCTGTGTAAATACAGAAGCTGCCCTGCACCTCTTTGAACTTATCCCATCTCACCTTAAATGCATGCCTCCCCATTATTAGACATTTCAACCCTGGGAAGAAGACACCAGCTGGATTGAAAATGTTCTTTTTAAGTGAGGAAGCATTTCAATATTTGAACTAAAATACTACGGTGACAGAAGACAGAATGGTTCTTAATAGAAAGTTCTTTCAAAGTGCTGATTAAGGCATGGAAGGTCTAATTACTCTGATATCAGGGGAATATTTGTTATTTATGAATTTTGTGGTTGAGTGTCAGCACTTTTACTGAATTCCGTGTTATTTAATGAACAGAATTTAATTTACTCAGCTGCTATGTTGGCGGTTGGGGAATTTGAGCATTGCCATTCCTTTTCTTTGGACCAGACCACTGACCAATAGGCAGATTCAGTTAACCCACCATAGGCTGGACAACCAAAGGAGTTAGCAATGTATCAACTACGCCTTTTACCCCCAAGTAAGGAAAGAAATTTCTAACTCTTGCCAAACATTCCTTATCCACCACTTTATCGGACGACATTGATTTCAAGGAAAGAAAGGAATAAATCAATCTAACAATCAATCAATAAATCAATAAATCAATCAATAAACAGAGCAATTAGCTCTATGTCACAAGTAGATAAAAACATTGAAACATACAGTGAAATGCATCACTTTGCGTCAATGGTCAACACAGTCCGAGAATCTGCTGGGGACAGCCCACACTTCCGGCACCAACATAGCATGCCCACAACCTACTAACCCTTTGGAACGTGGAATGTGGGAGGAAAGTGGAGCACTTCGAGGAAATCCACACTGTCACAGGGAGAACATGCAGACTCCTTGGAGATGAACCCCAACTGGGGTGGGGGGGGGGGCGCTGTTTATTTATTTAATATAATTAAATAACTACGTTCGTGGCCTAAGGTAGAAGGAGATGAATTATACAGCTCTCGTTACATGCACGTGCAGTTCAACTCTTTGAGTGATTATGCAGAAAGTTTGAAGTTAATAACTCATCTCCTTCTACCTTAGGCCACGAACGTATCAATCACCCCTGCTGTGGCCCACTTTCTGGAGGTCCAAGATGCCGACTCCACAAAGAAGGGATCCGTATGCTCCACGACTGCTGGACTAAGTGTGTAAATATCAGAGGGGACTATGTTGAAAAATAAATGTGCTAGGTTTTCTAAAATTGACTCCTTCTACTTTAGGGCACGAACTTATCAATCACCCCTCGTCCATCCAGCTCCATCATGGGCACTAGCCTCCCCACCATCAAGGAAATCTTCAGAGGGCAATGCCTCAAGAAGGCAGCATCCATCAGAAAGGATCCTCACCATCCAGGACTTGCCATCTTCTCACTACTACCATCAGGGAGGAGGTACAGGAGCCTGAAGATACACAAGTGGTCTTGAGGAGAACATACGATCTCCTTACAGACAGTGACGGTATTGAACCTGGGATTGCTGGTGCTGTAATAGTGTTACACTAACCAATACACTATCATGTCATCCTTTGTGTGCTCTGAAGACCCATCACAATATGTGTGCACAGCCCTCAATGTGCTACAAATGCAAGAGATTCTGCAGACGCTGGAAATCCAGAGCAATGCACACAAAATGCTGGAGGAACTCAGCAGGTCAGGCAGCATCGATGGAAGGGAGTAAACTGTTGACATTTCAAACTGAGATCCTTCACCAGGACTGGAAAGGAAGGGGGAATAACTGGAATAAGAAGGTGGGTTAATATGTTAGTATGTTAGATAAAGCAGAAAGAAAATTTTGGGCTCTGGGATTCATTTAGTAAGTCTCTAATTTCCTTAACAAAATGTTTTCATTGCACAGGGTAAGCGAACACAGAGTTTTTAGACCATTATTATGTTAACCAAACTAAATCATTGCTTTCCTGAAATCAGGTGGTTTATTTCCAAAACACATCAATAACTTCCTAAAACATGCCTGTTCATTAACACAACTTGTGGATTATCTTCATGAACGATGCAGCTTTGTTGATAAAACACAAATAATTCATTAATGAGGCATGTTGTAGCGTGGAAATACCGTGTTGTTACTACAACACTTTATGGTTACTGGGACATGTCATTCATTATCACTCCAACAATGATGGGACATATCATTATAAGTTTAAATTCCACAATGTTAATTGACTGTACCATGCATAATTAATACAGTCGACCCACTCACCCAATGTACACAAAATAGAACACAGAGTGCAGAATCGTAGAATGGTTCCAGCATAATAAAAGACCATTCAGCCCATCATGTCTGGCTGACTATTAAACCAAAAATTTTTCCCTTCTACTTTACAAAGTTTTACTCACTGGATACCCTCAGCGGCCGCTTTATTAGGTACCCTGCACACCTGCTCATTAATGCAATTATCTAATCAGCCAATCTTGCGGCAGCAACTCAATGCATAAAAAGCGTGCAGACATGGTCAGCAGGTTCGATTGTTGTTCAGACCAAACATCAGAATGGGGAAGAAATGTGATCTGAGCGACTTTGAGGGTGGAATGATAGTTGGTGCCAGACAACTCAGAAACTATGGATCTCCTGGGATTTTCACGCAGAACAGTCTCCAGAATTCATAAAGAATGGTGCAAAAAAAAACCATCCAGCGAGTGGAAGTTCTGTGAGTGAAAGCACCTTGTTAATGAGAGAGCTCAGAGGAAAATGGCCAAACTGGTTCAAGCTGACAGGAATGCGACAGTAACTCAAATAACCACACGTTAGAATAGTGGTGTGCAGAAGAGCATCTCTGAACGCACATGTCGAACCTCAAAGTGGATGGGTTATAATAACAGAGAACCATGGAGCCTAATATATTCTGAGTGTATATCCCTTCGAAGGATGCAGTGCAATCAGACTCGACCACGATGGATTCAATGTTCCGGAGTCCAAGCATTGTGTAATAATGGAAAGGAACGTTGTCATTGAAGGGTCTCGGCCCGAAACGTTGACTGTACCTCTTCCAATAGATGCTGCCTGGCCTGCTGCGTTCACCAATCTTTATATTTATGGCTACTCCTTCATAAATGACCCACACCTTTAGCAGAATACGTATGTGTAATTGAATCATTTATAACCTACGTCTAAACATGTGTCTGTGCATGCTGAGTGACCTCCACACAGAATGACAGCAATGCACAGAGGACCCTGGAACTGCAATGCAAACACGTGTGATTGGGTTTTTGATTAAATTCTTTCACATTGTGCAAAAGTGCACGCTGCTATGCAAAATAATTCTGTGGCCAATATGATTCGAATTGAAATATTCAATAAGTCAATGGGTTTGCAAGCTCAGGTAAGAAAGGGAGGACTTGTGGTGTCAGCGTGAAAATTTGAACAAATTTTATTGTGTTGCTAGAAGAGTTGCTTTCTCACAACGACAGAGACCAGGGTTCATTCCTGACCTCAGACCAAAAAACTAATCATCTCCTCTGCTCCCTCAGGAGGCTGAAGAAATTTAGCACATTCCTCTTAACCATTACTAATTTTTATCAATGCACTATGATTCTACCATAATCAATACACCATGCTCTATCTGGATGCAACTTGTTATGGCAACTTCTCTGAATGTGACTGCAAGAAACTGTAGAGTTGTGCACACAGCTCAGCACGTCACAGGAACCAGCCCTCCTTCTATAAACTCTGTCTACACTTCTCACAACCTCGGTAAAGGAGCCAGCATAATCAAAGACCCCACCCACCCCCAGACTTTTTCTCTCCCCCCGCCCCCGGAGCAGAAGACTCAAAAACTTTAAAGTGTGTACCACCAGGTTCAAGGACAGCTTCTATCCCACTGTTATGAGACTATTAAATGGCTCCCTAGTATGATGTGATTAGATCTCGGTTTATCTGCACTTTCTCTGTAGCTGTTACATTTTATTTTGCAGTTGTATGGTTTTACCTTGTTCGACCACAATGCACTGTGTGATGATTTTGATCTTATGAACGGTAAGCTCTACGCTCTTCGTTGGTACTTGTGACGATAATAAGCCATCTCCATTTCCAGGTGCTCTCTGTGTGGAACTTGCATGTTCTCCTTTGTCTGCTGGTGTTCTGGTTTCCTCCACCACCCCAGCACATCCTAAAATGAGTTGGTAGGTTACTTGGGCACTTAAAATTATAGCTCTGCTTAGATTAAGTTGATGGCTTTAGGTCTGTACTTTGATGGCTCTGGGTCCATACTCGCTGGAGTTTAGAAGGATGGGGGGATGGGGGGGGGTCTCATTGAAACCTTTCTAATATTGAAAGGCTTAGACGGAGCAGATGAGGAAAGGATGCTTCCCATGGTGGGGGAGTCTAGGACAAGAGAGCATAGCCTCAGGAGGGTGGGGCGTCCATTTAAAACAGAGATGCGGAGAAATTTCTTTAGCCAGAAGGGATATACTTCATACTTTCTACTTTATTGTCACCAAACAATTGATACTAGAACATACAATCATCACAGCAATATTTGATTCTGTGCTTCGCACTCCCTGGAGTACAAATCGATAGTAAATATTAAAAATTTAAATTATAAATCATAAATAGAAAATAGAAAAATGGGAAGTAAAGTAGTGGAAAAAAACTGAGAGGCAGGTCCGGATATTTGGAGGGTACGGTCCAGATCTGGGTCAGGATCTGTTCAGCAGTCTAATCACAGTTGCAAAGAAGCTGTTCCCAAATCTGGTCATACGAGTCTTCAAGCTCCTGAGCCTTCTCCTGGAGGGAAGAAGGACGAAAAGTATGTGGCTGGTTGGGTCATGTCCTTGATTATCCTGGCAGCACTGCTCTAACAGCGTGCGGTGTAAAGTGCGTCCAAGGACAGAAGATTGGTTTGTGTGATGTGCTGGGCTGTGTTCACGATCTTCTGCAGTTTCTTTCGGTCTTGGACTGGACAACTTCCATACCAGGTTGTGATGCAGCCTAGAAGAATGCTTTCTATGGTGCATCTATAAAAATTAGTGAAGGTTTTAGGGGACAGGCCAAATTTCTTTAGCTTTCTCAGGAAGTAAAGGCGCTGGTGGGCCTTCTTGGCAGTGGACTCTGTTTGGTTGGACCAAGTAAGGTCATTTGTGATATTGACCCTGAGGAACTTAAAGCCTTTGACCTGTTCCACTTGCACACTTGTGAAATTGTGGAATTTATTACCACCGGCTGCTGTGGAGGCCAGGACATTGGGTATATTTAAGGCAGAGATTGATAGGTTCATGATTGGACACAGCATCAAAGGTCATGGGGAGAAGGCCGGGAAATGGGGTTGAGGAGGGGTAAAAAGGATCAGCCATGATTGAAAGGTGGAGAAGGCTCGATGGACCAAATGGCCTAATTTTTCTCCTATGCCTTATGGTCTAAAATTACCCAAAGTATGCAATTGAGTAGTAGAATCTGGGTGAGTTGATGGGAATGTGGGGAGAATAGAAAATGAGATTAATATAGATTAGACCATAAGACATAGGTGCAGAATTAGGCCATTTGGTCCATTGAGTCTGTTCTGCCATTCCATCATGGCTGATTCATTGTCCCTCTCAACCCCATTCTCCAGCCTTCTCCTCATAACCTTTAACATCCATACTAATCAAGAACTTATCAACCTCCACTTTAAATGCACTCAGTGACTTGGCTGTGAATTCCACAGATTCACCATCCTCTGATTAGTTGAGCAGGTGGCTGATGATCAGCACGAATCTGATGGGCTGAAGGTCCTGTCTTTGTGACTCTCTCTTTAATCGGCACTTGACCCATATGTTGTAGATGGAACAAGTTCTCCGTTTGAATTTGGTAGATTGGATGAGAATTCACATAAATCTTCACCTGGACAGTGTTTAAGATCCTGGATGGTGGTAAATGGAGGTGTTTCAGCCCTGTGGTTACATGGAAAGGCATAATTAACACTGAGGAATTTTACAAGTATACAATTAAAAAGGTAAGATGTGAGAGGGTGTAAGGCAGATGATCAAAAACAGCAAAGATAGCAAATGATTTTACAGCGGTCTTTAAATTTAATTATTACTTGGCCTCACCGTTGGTGGCTCAGTCTTCAGATGCCCGGGTCCCTTATTGAGGAATTATCTCCCCTCTGCTTTTTGACTTCACTCCCTCCTGACATAGAGCTTAGAGTTATACAGTGTGGAAACAAGCTCTTCGACCCAACTGATCCTTGCTGACCACGTTAACTTCCTGAGCTGCTTCTATTTACTTCATTTGGCTCATATCTCTATAATATACAGGCATGGCATTGTGGAGGTTACCGTAACACATTACAGTTCCGATGATCGTGATTGAGATTCAAATCCTATCGCCGACTATGATGAGTTTGCATATTTCCCCGTGTCTGCCTGGGTTTCCTTCGGATGCTCCGGTTTCCTCCTACGTTCCAAACACGCACAGTACGGGTAAATTGCGGGCAAGCTACGCTTGCACTGGAAGCGTGGCAACACTTGCAAGCTGCTCCCAGCGCAGCCACAGACTGATTGTTGCAAAATTATGTATTTCATTGTATGCTTCAATATTTAAATAAACATGTGACAAGTAATCTTTAATCCTTAATCCTGTCCTATCGATGTACCTGCCCAAAGTCTCCATAAACCCACAAAACTTTTCTCTCAGGTTCCCTTTCAATTTTCCCCCTCACCTTAAACCTCTTGCCTTTTAGTTTTACACTCCCTGCTCTGGGAAAAAAGGCAATATAAAGATAATGATGAACTTTATTTGACTAAAGACTGAAACATACAGTGAAATGGATCGTTGGATTCAACAACCAACACAGTCTGAGGAGGTGCTGGGGGCAGCCCGCAAATATCTTCATGCTTCCGGCACCAACATAGCGACCCCACAACTTACTAATCCTAACCTGTACATCTTTGGAATGTGGGAGGAAACCAGAGCACCTGGAGGAAACCCATGCGGCCACAGGGAGTACATACAAACTTCTTACAGACTGCGGCAGGAACTGAATTCCAACCGCTGATTGTCGGCACCGTAAAACATTGCACTGACGGCTATGCTACTGTCCCACCTGTTTATGAACCTCTATGGGGGTCAACCCTCAGCCCGCTTCACTCCAGCGTCAGTCTATTGAGTGGACAGCCAGAGACTTCTTCCAGGATGGGGACGGCTAACACAATGGGGCATGAGTTTAAGGTGATTGGAGGAAAGTGCAAGGGGGATATTCGAAGTTTTTTTTTACACAGTGCAGTGGGTGCCCGGAATGCACTGCCAAGGTTAATGGTAAAAGCCAACACATTAGGGTCATGCAAGAGACTCTTATGGATGAAAAAGAAATGGGGAGCTATGTCGGAGGGAAGGAATAGATTGATTTTAGAGTTGGTTAAAAGGTCAGAAGAACATTGTGGGCCAAAGGGCCTGAACTGCTCTATGTCCTTATCTCTCCTCATAACCCAAGGTCTTCAGTCTGGGTGGCATCCTTGTGGGTCTTTTCAGCACCGTCTCTAGCTTAACCAATCCTTGATTGTCCAACGGCATCCGGAACGGCTGGCAATAACCCACGTGTGGTCTCAGCAACGTCCTATATAGCTGTAATATGACAACCCATCTATTGTACTCAGTGCCCAGTCCAATGAAGGCAGGCATGCCATCCATACAACTTCCTTACCACCCTGTCCATCCCTGTTGCCACTCTCAGGGAGTTCTCTATTTATAATCCAGGATTCCTCAGATCTACAACATCTCCCAGGGTAGTGCCATTTACTGCGTAAGTCCTGCCCTTGATTATATTTAACTTTGCACTCGTCTGAGTTAAATTCTCCCTGCCATTCCTTTACCCACTTTGCCAGCTGACCTAGATCTTTCTGGAACCTTAGATAACCTTCTTCACTGCCCAACATGCCACCAGCTTTGGTGTCATCTGTAAACCTACTAATTATGACATCTACATTCTCACCAAATCATTAATATATGCTGTCCATGGGAAAAAACAACAGAATCAAGGATCAACATTATTCACCATATATATTTATATATATTAGGGATTTGCTGTGGTGTGTTGGTCAATGTGCACTATGCAATGAAAACAACCACATTCAGCAACTGTAACAATGAAGAATTATATAAAAATAAAGTTAAAGGTTAAGGTATGGATAAGGAATAAAATGCACATAAATACATAAATGCCAGTATGTATTTGAAAGAAGTACGGATAAGTTCATGGATAGGAGGGGAGTGGAGCATTATAAAAATGGTGTTTACTGTGCAGTGCAGTGATGAGGTTGGGGGGGGCGTGGTGGAGGAATAGATAGAGGAAGCGAGGTGGGGTGCTAAATAGAATGGTTGATCAGATTAATCACCTGTGGGAAGACATTTTTAAGATGATCTGAAGCTTTTGTTTTGATTGCTCTATAGAGATTAAGTAGCTATATATTAAATATCAATTAATATAACAGGGTACCCAGCACCAGTCTCTATGTCATGTGATTGGTCACATGCCTCCAATCTGAAAACCAGCTTTCCATGATCACCCTCTAGTTGCTTCCACAAACCCTATTTCGTACCCAACTGCCCAGCTCACCCTGGATCCTATATGATCTCATCCTCAAGTCCAGTCAACCATGAGGAACTTTTTCAAATACCATGCCAAAGTCCATTGAAACAACGTCTTCTGCTCTGCCAATGTCAACCCTCTTGGTAATCTCTTCAAAAGGAGATGTGAAAAGATGTAGCGTATAGCCCTGCTATGCAATATGACCATGGCCAATCTGCCCCAGGCATCATCTCTTCTTCTAGCCCTACATTCATCTATTTCTCTTTATAGACTCCCAATGATCTTACCTCCACATCTTCTGGGTAGAGAAATGATATTCCACCCCACCTACATGAGAAAATCTGCAGATGCTGGAAATCCAAGCAACACATACAAAATGCAGGAGGAACTCAGCAGGCCAGGCAGCATCCATGGAAAAGAGTAAACGGTTGAAATCTTGGGCTGAGACCCTTTATCAGGACTGGTGAAGGGTCTCCATCCAAAACGGCACCTGTCTACTCTTTTCCATAGATGCTGCCTGGCCTGCTGAGTTCCTCCGGCATGCTGTGCGTGTTTCGACCCCATCTAGTTGTGCACAGTCTGTTTATTAGAATAACTTACCCAAGAAAATTGAATTAAAAGGATTGTGAGCTCAAGGCGCAGTGTTGTATTCGTTGATGTGCTTGGATGAATTTCTTACTTAATCCTCAGAGAACTCATAATTAAAAGCTGAGTAGCGATAATGTTTAGGTTGTGGAACACTAGAGGCTTTTCGCCCCGATGTTGTTGCAGCTGCATCACTAGCTAGTCGGGAGTTTTGGTCTGGACAATGCCAAGCCCAGCGTGACAGCTCGCCAAATCCAGGCTAGAGGACTCATTACTGGGTGAAGTATGAAGCCTTCTGATGTCTCAGAAGCTTCAGGAAAGAAACGGGGAAGCAATTAGACAAAGAATGTACCAAGGAAAGAATAAATGTATTTATATAATGCCCTACATAAATTTAAGACAAACTGTAACGTCTTAAAGAGAGTGAAGTATTTCAGTACTTATTGCTATGATAGGAATCTCACAAGTGCCAATAGACTCAGTATCTTTTCTTTGGTGCACAACATGCATAAAGTTTTCTAATCCTTTACAAATTTCTAACATTCTATCAATTACCAGGCATACTACATTCCCTAGAGAGGTGGAGCCGATCTGTGACTAGTGGTGTTCTAGAGAGGTCAGTGTTAAGACCGCTTCTTTTTATGTTATATGTCAACGATTTGGATGACAGAATTGACGGCTTTGTGGCCAGGCTTGCAGATGATATGAAGATAGGTGGAAGGGCAGGCAGTGTTGAGGAAGCACTGAGGCTACAGCAGGCCTTAGACAGACTGGGAGAATGGGCAAAGAAATGGTAGGTAGAATACTGTGTTGGGAGGTGTTTGGTCATGCACTTTGGTAGGAGGAACAAAAGCACAGACTATTTTCTAAACGGGGGAAGATTCAAAAATCCAATGTGCAAAGGGACTTAGGAGTCCTTCTACAGGATTACTTAAAGGTTAACTTACAGGTTGAGTCAGTGGTGAGGAAGGCAAGGCAATGTTAGCATTCATTTCGAGAGGACTAGATATAAAAACAAGGATGTAATATGGATGCTTTACAAAGCACTGGTGAGGTTTCACTTGGAGTATTGTGAGCAGTTTTGGACCCCTTATCTAAGAAAGGATGTGCTGACCTTGGAGAGAATTCAGAGGAGGGTTTTAAGAATGATTCCAGGAATGAAAGGTATGAGAAGCAATTGATGGTTCTGGGCCTTTACTTGCCAGAAGTTTGTAGAATGAGGAGGGATCTCACACTGAAGCCTATCAAATGTTGAAAAAATGGAATGGATGTGGGAAGGATGTTTCCTATGTCGGGAGAGTCTAGGACTAGGATCGGAGGGCACAGACTCAGAATAGAGAGATGTCCTTTCAGAATGGAGATGAGGAGGAATTTCTTTAGTCAGAAGATGGTGAATCTGTGGAACTTATTGTCACAAATGGCTATGGAGGCCCGGTCATTGGGCATGCTTAAGGCAGAGGTTGATACATTCTTGGTTAGTTAGGGGAAGAAGGTAGGAGATTGGAGTAGAGAGTGAAATGGATCAGCCATGATGAAACTTTGGAGCAGACTTGATTGGCAGAATGGCCGAATTCTACTCCTCGATCTTATGGTCTTATTTTTGGAACAGCTTCTTCCCGTTCGCCGTCAGATTTCAGAACAGTCTATGAACCATGAACACTGTCTTGTTATTCCTCCTTTCCTCTATTTATTTATTTATGGGACTTAATTTTTATGTCCTGCACTGTATTGCTACCACAAAACAACAAATTTCACAACATATGTGAGTGATAATAAACTTGATTCTGACCCCTGATCATGGATTAATTTTATTATGATTATGATTATGAGGACATGCAGTCCCCTTTTATTGTCATTTAGTAATGCATGCATTAAGAAATAATAAAAATGTTTTTCCAGAATGATATCACGAAAACACATGAGAAACCGACTTAAAAACTAACAAAAAATACATAATTATAACATTTAATTACAACAGTACAAAGCAATACCATAATTTGATCAGAACAGACCATGGCACAGTAAAGATCTCAGAGTCTCTCGAAAGTCCCATCATCTCATGCGGGCGGTAAACCTCCAGCGCCGCCAACTTGCCGATGCAGCATCCCGGAAGCATCCGACCACAGTCCGACTCCGAGTCCGTCCGAAAAACTCTGAGCCTCCGACCACCTATTCGACACCGAGCACCGAGCACCATCTCTGCCGAGCGTTTCAACCCCGGCCCCGGCAACAGGCGATACGCAAAGCGGAAGATTTGGGGCCTTCGTCTCTGGAGATTCTTGATCACACATTTTATTGACCATCATTGTGGCTGAAGGGGCTAGTTCTGTGCTGTCCTGTGTATGATGTACTGCACTTACATGTCATTTTACCGAGAAAACTACCCCTACCATGAAGACCTACTGTATATTCTAGGTTTTAAAAAGGGATGGTTATGGAGATGATATGTGCTCTCAATGTCATGTTCCAAACTCCCTTGTTCCTGTATAGGTCCTGGCAGCTTTCAAACCACCAAATGTAACACCATGACTCAAGATAAAGGGAGAAATTAAACAGGGAAATGTAGGCCACTTAACTGAAAATCAGATGTCAGAAAATATTACAATCCATTATTAAGGATGTGTTGGTGGACTACATGAGGTACAACATAATTAAGCAAAGATAACAGAGAGAGAAATGATTGTATAACAAATAGAGTTCTTTGTGGATATAATGGACAGGATGGACAAAGGGGTGCAAGCAGGTTTGGTAAATTTGTATCTCCAAAATATGTTTGACAAGTTGCAATGTAAAAGTTACTGTTGTCATAAAGGCTTGTAAAATTGAGAATAAGGTATTAATACAGATAGAAAATTAAGGGTTAGAATAACCAAGTCATTTTAAAGTCAGCAAGATGAAGGTAATGTCAAGGGTGGGGGGGATGCACAAGAACCTGTACTATTTATAATATATTTAATATTCTGTGTTTTTTATCAGCTGTTCCTTTTCCATTTTGTTGTGTTTGGGGAGTTGATGATTGGGATGCCATTCTTTTTTGTGCTGAGGGGTAGGCTTGATGTTTCTCTCTAAGTGACTTTCATGTTCTTTCATTGTTTCATGACTATCTGGAGAAGGTGAATTTCAGAGTTGTATATGGATACATGCTTTGATAATAAATTAACCTTTGAACATTGACCACTACAGCACAGTACAGGCCCCTCAGCCAACAATGTTGACCTTATAAACGACTCTAAAATCAATCTTACCTCTTCCCTCCCATATAGAGTTCCATTTTTCTGTCATCCATGTACCTATCAAAGAATATCTTAAATGGCCCTGATGTATCAGCCTCCATCACCTCCCACACCCAACCCCAGCAAGGTATTCCACAAACCCACCACTCCCTGACATCCCCCTCTATACTTTCCTCCAATCACCTTAAAATTATGGCCCCTCGTATTACCAGTGTTTCCACATTTGCTGCTTATGCAACATTCATTGAGAAATTAAGTTGTGGAGAAGAGAACAAGTATTTTACAAGGATCATAGACACAATCTTGCTAGTGGCATCTCATGAGGAAAATTGTCAGAAGATCTGTTTTTGGAGGCACACTATAAAAGCAAGGCATTATTGATAATGCACATGACTATTAAATCTGGGTGTTTAGTTCTGTGCATCTTTATTTAAGAAACATTGCAAGTTAGCACACTGGTGCAAGTAATTAAGAGGACAAATTGAAGCTCGATTTTCAGCAAAAGAGGAAGGAGTATAAGACTTAGGGGGCTTTGGTACAACTTACATAACTTTCCTGAGACAGCACTTGGATTATGTGGATACTGAGGATATACTGTATCCACAGGAGATACCTGTCATACAGATGGCAGAATGAAGGTTTATTGGATTGATTTCAGGCATGATAGAGTTGTTTATCCATGACTAGCTTGGGACTATATGGCACTGAAGCTTAGAAGAAAGAGGCGCCGTTTAGCTAGGACACACAGGGTTTAGCAAAATGGATGCTGAGAGCTTAGTTTCCCCAGTGGGAGAGTCAAGAATGAGGAGGGTATCCTCAGCAGAAAGGGTTGCCCATTGAAGACTGACATTTTCATGTGTGAATGGGGCAAGCTTGGATGGGAATCTTGGTCATTCTTTATCAGCAGGGCCATACGACCCGTTTCTGAGCAACATGACTCTATGAATGTAGGTTGCTGAATCATTAAGTATCTTCAACACAAAGAAAGATTTTTTAGAGTATGACAGAACCAAAGATTTGTAGGATCAGGCAAGGAAATTCAATAGAGACCCATGAACAGATCAGCTCTGATATTAAATGAAGAACCAGCTAGAAGGGCCAAAAGCATTACTCTTGTTTCTATTTCTTATATTCCATAGAGTCATAGAGCACTACAGCACAAAAACTGGCCCTTTGGTCTCTACAGTTCGTACTGATCTGGTTTTCTGTGTAGTTCCATCAACCCGTACCTAGATGTCCACTCCCCTCCTATCCATGAACTTATCTGTACTTCTTTCAAATGTTGCAATTGAACCCGCATCCTCCACTTCCATTGGCAACTCGTTCCACACTCACACCATCAGTGATTGAAGAAGTTCCCCCTCAGATTCCCCTTAAATATTCCAGCCTTCACTCTTAACCTATGGCCTCAAGTTCTAGTCTTACCCAACCTCAGGGGAAAAAGCCTGCATGCATTTAGCCTATCTGTACCCATCTTAATTTTTTATACCTCTATCAAATCTCCCCTCATGCTCCAAAGAAAAAAAAGTCCTGATTTTAGTGGTTTTGTGGTGGTTGGCAATAGCCTCTTATTCCAGCTTTGGTTATTAATTTAATTGAAATTACCCTGCTACCATGTTGGGATGTCAGGTCTTATCTCCTGGCCAATAGGTCAGGTGTCTGTCTTTCCAACCACTAACATAAAGCACCATATTAACACACTTCACAACAGGAGTGAGATGAAGGGTTTCAGCTCAAAACATTGACTGCTCACTTCCCTCCATAGAGGCTGCCCAACCTGCTGAGTTGTCCCAGTATTATTAGATTAGATTATGAGGACACACAGTCCTCTTTTATTGTCATTTAGTAATGCATGCATTAAGAAATGATAGAATGTTCCTCCAGAAAGAAACACAAGACAATTCAAGACTGAAAAACTGACAAAAACCACATAATTATAACATTTAGTTACAACAGTGCAAAGCAATACCACAATTTGATAAAGAACAGACCATGGGAACGGTAAAAAAAAAGTCTCAAGGTCTCTCGAAAGTCCCATCATCTCGCGCAGACAGTAAAAAGAAGAAAAAAATTCTCCCTGCCATAAACCTCCAGCGCCGCAAACTTGCCAATGCAGCACCCTGGAAGTACCCGACAACAGCTGACTCTTGAGTCCGTCCGAAAACTTCGAGCCTCTGACACCGAGCACCAAGCACTTCGACCCCGGCCCCGGCAACAGGCAATAGGCAAAGCCAAGGATCTGGGGCCTTCCCCTCCAGAGATTCTCAATTGTACAGTAGCAGCGGCAGCTTTCGGAAGTTTCTCCAGATGTTCCTCCGTGCTTCTCACGTCTGTCTCCATCAAATCAGGATTGTGCACAGCACCCTGCTTAACAAATATGATATTATTTCGGAGCGGCCGTGCACGCTGCATCATGCCGCCATCTTCTCCTCCCCTCCTGGGGTTCCTTCAGATTGCAACAACTGCAGTCTCTTCTATCTCCAGCTTAGGTCGGCTCTTTGATCTGCATTGATGAGTTACCCAAAGAGACAGTTTCTGTTTGTATTAATCCACGTCTCTATGACCCTCTCTTAGTCACAAAAAGAGTATATCAAAACTAAGTGGTGGTTGGGACGTACAAGTTCCCACCATCTTTAAATGGCAGAGCCTCAAGAAGACAGCATCCATTATTAAGGACCATCACCATCTGGGACATGACCTTCTCTCAGTTCTACTAATGGGGAGCCTGAAGACCCACCCTCAGTGTTTTAGGAACAGCTTCTTCCCCTCCACCCTTGGGTTTCTGAGCTGTCATGAAACCATGAACACTACTTTGTTATTCCTCTTTTGCACTATTTATTTTGATATATATATAAAATGTATTGCACTGTATTCCTGTCACAAAACAACTCATTGCATGATATCTGACAGTGATAATAAACCTGTTTCTGATTCTGCTATTCTTTTTGCAGGTCTGCTTCTCAGGTCCAAGGTCTAACGTGCGTTTTTGACCTTACTTTCAACTCCAGTCACCAAAATATCTAATCTTGTACACAAGCACATGTGTATATTTTTCATTCATCATATTACAAGCAAATCATTAAATGCTGGCTGGCAAGATAAACGCAAAATCACACTCCAATGTTTTCCAGACAGATCAGAACCCAGGCATGTCGATCGCAAGCTACTGCAAGCTTTTCTGTATTGGAGGGCTATTACCCATGACAACACACACTTTACTGTGCTGCGCTGGATGCCAAAGTGTTTGCTTATCAGACTGATATTGATTGGAGAGGATTTTCCATTTCAAAGGTACAGTTGGTCTACTCTTGTCTCACTACAGAGCCAGAGTGAAAGGTGAACAATAGTCTTAATTAAAATCACTCATCACTAGTTAACTCAAGAGAGAACCTGGCCACAGCAGTGTGTTCATTACACTGTCACTCAGCCTCTTTGTATACAATATCTAACCTGGAGCACAGTGGAATACTTTATCCTGTCAGGCAGATGCAAGTTCAATGGTAGAGGTAGTAAACTGCTTCTAAAACAGCCTGAAACCAGGCAGTGTAATACCTTTTGAATCTCTGAGTGCAGCATTGTCTGGTACAGAAACACCAATATCCAAGAATGGAGAAGCCTATAAAAACAGTGGTGGATGCAGCCAATACATCACATCTACAAGGAGCACTGTCACAAGAAAGCAGCACCTAGCATCAACGACCCCAACCTTGCAGGCCATGCTCTCTTCTTGTTTCTGCCATCAGGAAGGAGGTACAGGAACCTTTAGACCCACACCATCAAGTTCAGGAACAGCTCTTACCAAGCCATCATCAGGCTCCTGAACTAGTGTGGATAATTTCACTTACCTCAACACTGAACTGATTCCACAACCTAGGAACTCGCTTTCAAGGACTCTGCAACTCATCTTTTTGGTATTATTTATTTACTTATTTATTATGATTGTTATCTTTTCTCTCAGCTCAGGCTAGTAAAACCTGAGGTACAGGCATAGCCAAGTGCACTTATTTCTCAGTTGCTAGGGACCCACGCAGTCACGGGGACAACACACAAAGCGGCAGGAATTGAACCTGGGTTGCCTGTGCTGTAAGACATTGTGCTAACCAGTACGCTATCCTGCGACTTGAAACCTGCGCTGCCTTCCTCTCAAAAGGAGAGAGAGAAAACTGAGTTGCATTTAGTAAATATATGTCTATTAAATAGTTAATTTAAAATGAGTAGTGCAAAAGAAAAACAAATAAAAAAGTAGTGAGATAGTGTTCATGGGTTCAGTGTCCATTTAGAAATCAGGTGGCAGAGGGGAAGAAGCTGTTCCTGAATTAGTCAGTCTGTGCCTTCAGGCTTCTGTACCTCCTTCCTGATGGTCGTCGTCGTCGTGGCTATCCCTCGACATCGAGGATGATGGTCTTCGTTCTGTTAATCTACTTATGGGCTCTCACGTATGAGAACGATGACCCTAGGTGCTGGAGGTCCTTAATGATGGACACCACCTTTCTATGGCGCTCTTTAAAGAAGTCTTGGATACGGTGACTAATTTTACGAGTTTCTGCAACTTATTTTGATCTTGTACAGTAGCCACTCCCCCCCAACACACCATACCAGCCAGTCGAATGCTCTCCATGGTACATTTGCAGAAGTTTTTGAATGTTTTAGTTGACAAACCAAATCTCTTCAAAGTTCTAATGGAATATAGCCACAGTCTTGCCTTCTTTAGAGCTGCATCAATATTTTGCATCCAGGTTAGATCCTCAGAGATCTTGACACCCTGGAAGTTAAAATTGCTCACTCTCTCCACTTCTGATCCCTCAATGAAGATTGGTTTGTGTTCCCTCTTCTTACCCTTCCTGAAGTCCACAATCAGCTCTTTGGTCTTGCTTTCACTGAGTGAAAAGCTGCTGCCGTGACTCTACCCAACTAACTGATATATCTCACTTCTGTACGCCCTTTTGTCACCATCTGAAACTCTGCCAACAATGGTCGTATCATCAGCAAGTTTATAGATGCTGTTTGAGCTGTGCCTAGCCACACAGCCATGGGTGTAGAGAGAGTAGAGCAGTGGGCTAAGCACACATCCCTGTGGAGCGCCGGTGTTAATTGTCAGTGAGCTGGAGATGTTATTTCCAATCCGCACAGATTTTGGTCTTCCAGTTAGGAAGTCAAGGATCCAGTTGCAGAGGGAGATACAGAGGCCCAGGTTCTGTAGCTTTTCAATCAGGACTGTAGGAACAATGGTGTTAAATGCTGAGCTGTAGTCAATAAACAGCACCCTGACCTAGGTATTTGTATTGCCCAGGTGATCCAAGGCTGTGTGGAGAGCCATTGAGATCGCGTCTGCTGTAGACCGATTGTGGCGATAGGCAAATTGTAGTGGGTCCAGGTCCTTCCTGAGACAGGTGTTGATTCTAGTCATGACCGACTTCTCAAAGCATTGACTGCTACTGGACGATAGTCTTTGAGGCTGATTACACTGCTCTTCTTGGGCACTGGTATATTGTAGTTGTTGCTCTTTTGAAGCAGGTGGGAACTTTAGCAGTGAGAAATTGCAAATGTCTTTCAATACCCCTGCCAGTTGGTTGGCACAGGTTTTCAGAGCCTTACCAGGTACTTCATCAGGCTCTGCTGCCTTGCGAGGGCTCACCCTCTTGAAAGGCAGTCCGACGTTGACCTCGGAAACAAAGGTCACAGGGTCATCAGATGCTGCAGTGATCTTTGCAGCTGTGGTTCTGTCCTCCCTTTCAAAGAGAACATAAAAGGCATTGAGCTCATCTGGTAGTGAAACATCGCTGCCATTCATGACATTGGGTTTTGCACTCTAGGAAGTAATGGCCCGCAAACCCTGCCAGAGTTGACGTGCATCCAATTTTGCCTCTGACCTCACTCAGAATTGTTTCTTGGCTCTTGAAATAGCCCTCTGCAAGTCATACCTGTTTTCTTTTGTACGGACCTGGGTCACCAGACTTGAATAGTCTATCCCTCAGCAAGTACAATTGCAACACTTAAAAGGCTTTTGGGTCGTTCCATTGGTAGAAAAGGTTTAGAGAAATATGGCCAAAGTGCCTGTGAATGGGACTAGCTCAGAGAAGTAACCTGCTCAGCATGTACAAGTTGGGCTGAAGGGCCTGTTCTGTATAACCCTGTGACTCTATGGGGTCACTCTGTACATATTGTGATTTCTGTCCATTCTGGATCTGAGTAACTGCAGGAATAGTCTGTATTGAAACCGGAGCTCTGTGCCTTTAAGACAACATCAGTTCCGTTGTTGTCCTCACCCTGTGCATGTGAGTTTGCACCCATCCAGTTCTTTTTCCGTGGCTGTCGGTGTGGTTGCTTCATAAGCACAAGCCGCTGCAGCTACTACAAAAATATAAGATGTTATTTATTCCAGGGCTGAAGAATGAAGCCTCCAGCATTTAAACACAGCCAGAATTTCACACGTTTCCGTCACTCGTATTGCTCAAAGCTCAAAGTAAATTTATTATCAAAGTCACCATTATGTCACCATTAACAACCCTGAGATTCATTTTCTTGCAGACATACTCAATAAATAGAACAATAATCATAACAGAATCAATGAAAGACTGCACCAACTTGGGCGTTCAACCACTGTGTAGAAGACAACATGCTGTGCAAATTCAAAAAGAAATAATAATACTAAGTAAATAAGCAATAAATATTGAGAACATGAGATGAAGAGTCCTTGTAAGTGAGTCCACAGGTTGTGGGAACATTTCAATGATGGGGCAAATGAAAATGAGTGAAGTTATTCCCCCTTTGGATCGGATGTCTGATGGTTGAGGGGTGAAAACTGTTCCTGAACCTGGTGGTGAGAGTCCTGAGGCTCCTGTACCTTCTTCTGGATGGCAGCAGTGAGAGGAGAGCATGTCCTGTGTGGTGGGGGTCCCTGATGATGGATGTTGCTTTCCTGTGACAGCATTTTGTGTGGATGTGCTCAATGGCGGGGAGGGCTTTACCCGTGATAGACTGGGCCGTATCCACTATTTTTTGTAGGATTTTCCATTCAGGTGTATTGGTGTTTCTATTGCATGCAACACTGCTAACAGAAGTTGCAGAAACATTCAGGATAAAGCCAATGTAACCCAAAGGCAAGATGCCAATCAGACTTCTAACCTCATTCTAATGCCTTCTCCGAGAGACAAGAATGAACTTACATCAAATTCTTTTCCTTGATTACGCAATCCTAGGTACAACACCCACTTGATTACACAGTCAGAATCAGGTTTATTATCAATGATATACACATTCAGCGGCCTCTTTATTCCGTACCACTTGTACCTAGTAAAGTGGCCACTGAATGTATGTTCATGTTCTTCTGCTGCTGTAGCCTGTCCACTTTAAATTACACTCTTCCGCTCACCACTGTCGTAAACACATGGTTATTTGAGTTACTGTAACCTTCCGGTTGGCCTGAACCAGTCTGGCCATTCTCCTTTGACCTCTCTCATTAACAAGGTGTTTGCCGTGTTACGTACCCCGTAACTGGGTTGCCAAACCAGCAGAAATGGATCACTCAGTTGGAGTCTGGATTACTAGAACTAAGAAAGTTTTATTAAAGAAACAAGCAACACAGTACTCTAATCAAAAGGATAATGAATGCAACAGTTCAGCAATGATAAACACACATGTACACAGAATTAAGATAACAGGATCAATCAAGCTCTATCGTTGTCTAGGGGTAAATGACCAGTTTCAAAGTGACGCAAAATTTAGTTCAATTTAGTTCAGTTCAGTTCGCAGACAGTGGGGAGGAAGGAGAGAGAGAGCAAAATGAATGAATATTCAAACGGCTTCCACACAGACCTTCGCAGTCAGCTTTCGGGCGAGCCCTTTGTGATGTCATCTGAGGTCACCGACCATGACCCCTCCGTTTCCAGATACGATCATTTCTCTGCGGTGAACCTTGTACCCAGGCAAAGGTGGACACACACCAGGTTCCCGCCAATTGTGCCTTTCCACCCTGAGCGTCTATGGCTTGATCCCGCGAACAGCCGTCCAAAAACTTCCCACCGACTTGTGAGAGATGCACCGCTTCCAGGGTCTCGTTACCTCGGAGTGTCGTGTGTGTGTTGCCTTAGCGAACCTGTCCCTTTTTATCCCCCTGCTGGGGTATCGCCTGTCCATCACTTCAAACAGTTCAGGGTTCAAAGGGGGAGCCGATCTTGACAGCTCTCCTTCCGTTAAACTCTCTTGTCCCTTCATTAACATCTCCAAATGCTGCTCCATTGTTTTCCTTATCTCTCTTTCTCTTGAAGACAGGTGGCAGACCAACTGTTGATCCCACTGGTGCCAGCACAGGCCAGCTAACATCTTACTTTATGTGTATTCTCGTCACAACCCCCACAGAACTGCCACTCAATGGATTTTTTTTTTTTTGTTTTGTGCACCATTCTCTGTAAACTCCACGGACTGTCATGTGTGAAAATACCAGGAGATCATCAGTTTCTGAGATACTCAAACCAGCCCATCTGGCACCAACAGGCTTTTCACGGCCAAGGTCATTTAGATCGCATTTCTTTCCCATTCTGATGTTTGGTCTGAAAAAAAATCTGAACCTTTTGACAACGCCTGCATCCTTTTATGCATTGAGTTGCTGCCACATGACTGGCTGATTAGATATTTGCATTAATGAGCAGGTGTACAGGTACCTAATAATGTGGCCACTGAGTGTGTCTCATGAACTTTGTTGTTTTGCAGCAGCAGTATGGTGAAATACATTTTAAAAATTACTATAAAAAAGAAATATAAAAACTAAGTAGTGCAAAAAGAGCAAAATCGTGGTGTAGTGTTTATGGGTTCATGGACCGTTCAGATCTCTAAAGGCCATAGAAAAGAAGCTGTTCCTAAAATGATGAGTGTGTGTCTTCAGGCTCCTGAATTTCCTTTCTGATGGAAGTAATGAGAAGCAGATATGTCCTAGCAGGTGAGGATCCTCACTGATGATGGTGAAATAGTGTCTTCAAGATATTAGGACCTCTGCTGTCTCAGCTAGGCACAAGAGAAACCATACTGCTACCTCAATAAAGAATATCTTGGAGAAAGATTCACCTTATATGTCACATGTACATCGTAACATTCAGGGAAATGCTTGTTTGCATCAACTATCTACAGTCTAAGGATGTACTGGAGGCAGCCCAGAATTATTGCCACGCTTCTGATGTCAACATAGCATGGCCACGACTTACTAACCCTAACACGTACGTCTTCGGAAAGCAGCAGGAAACCAGAGCACTCCAAGGAAAACCACATGGGCATGGGAAGAAGCTGCATACTCCTTATCGAAGAATTGAACCCCACTAGCAGATGCAGTAAAGCATTACACTAACACTACACTACCATGCCGCCCTCATGATATTAAGCCCCATAAAATAAATTCTACACTTGTATGTCAACTTTGCTGGTGAACGCAGCAGGCCAGGCAGCATCTGTAGGAAGAGGTGCAGTCGACATTTCAGGCCGAGACCCTTCGTGACCCTGACGAAGGGTCTCGGCCTGAAACGTCGACTGCACCTCTTCCTACAGATGCTGCCTGGCCTGCTGCGTTCACCAGCAACTTTGATGTGTGTTGCTTGAATTTCCAGCATCTGCAGAATTCCTATTGTCTACACTTGTATGTACCAGCTTATTTCTTGACCTTGTATCCCAAGAACGTAGTTCATTGCTAAGAATAGTTCTTTAATATTATTTTCAATCTTATCGGTTGTAGATGCATATTAAAAATATAGCTGGATGTTTGGTGCATTTATGACAGAAAGTTGATCCCAGTGCTCAATTCAAGTCAGTGATGTAGACCTTACAAGTTCCAAGAAGTCTAACCATAAGAAGAAATGGGAATCTGGCTCTCGAGCATTCTGAGGAGTACTTGATCAACAAACAGTGGATGATATGAGATAAACTGGCCTATTCCCACCCTTCTACCCATACAGACAGACCACCACCCCAGGACAGGCAGTCTCCAGGCCTCCAGTCCTTGGCCCAGATTCTCAGACTCACAGGCATCAGGCCACCTACATGCAGCCGCTGGCCCTAACTTGCAGATTCAACCATTGGGCCTCAAGCTCCGCACTTGCCCATTTCGGTCTTCGACCTTCAGACCTCTACCTCCGGACCCACTGAGTCCTGCGCTTTGACCTTTAGCTTTGCCACATGGCTGAAGTGGGACATGTGCAAAACCACAATAGAGAGAGAGGAGACAGATGCTAGAGAGGAATAATATCATAGAAGCATAAGGCATAGGGACAGAATTAGATTTAGATTAGATTATGAGGACACGCAGTCCTCTTTTATTGTCATTTAGTAATGCATGCATTAAGAAATGATACAATGTTTCTCCGGTATGATATCACAGAAATACAAGACAAACCAAGACTAAAAAAACTGACTAAAACCACATAATTATAACATATAGTTACAACAGTACAAAGCAATACAGTAATTTGATAAAGAACAGACCATGGGCACTGTAAAAAAAAGTCTCTCGAAAGTCCCATCATCTCACGCAGACGGTAGAAGGAAGAAAAAAACTCTCCCTGCCATGAACCTCCAGCACCACAAACTTGCCGATGCAGCACCCTGGAAGCACCCGACCACAGCCGACGCTTGAGTCCGTCCGAAAACTTCGAGCCTCCGACCAGCTCTCTGACACCGAGCACCGATCACCATCTCTGCCGGGCGCTTCGACCCTGGCCCTGGCAACAGGCAATAGGCAAAGCTGAGGATTTGGCGCCTTCCCCTCCGGAGATTCTCTATCGCACAGTAGCAGCGGCAGCAAAGTGGGCATTTCAGAAGTTTCTCCAGATGTTCCTCCGTGCTTCTCACGTCTGTCTCCATCAAATCAGGATTGTGCACGGCCCCTACTTAACAAATACAATATCATTCCGGAGTGGCCATGTGCGCTGCGCCGCGCCCCCATCTTCTCCTCCCCTCCCCTCCCAAATTGGGCCATTTGGCCCATTGAGTCTGCACTGCCATTCATCATGGCTGATTTATTATCCCTCTCAACATCATTCTCCCATGTTCTCTCTGTAACCTGACTAATCAGGAACATATCAACCTCCACTTTAAACACACCTAATGACTTGTCTTCCACAGCCATCTGCAGCAATGAATTCCACAGATTCACCATCCACTGACTAAAAAAATTCCTCCTCAGCTCTGTTCTAAATGGACATCCCACTATTCTGAGGCTGTGCCTCTGGTCCTAGACCCACTCACTATAGGATACATCCTCTTCACATCCATTCTGTCTAGGCCTTTCAATGTTCAAGGAAAGTCAAGATGAGATGAAACCATTTATAAGCAAAAGCAAGGATTTTATCTGCTACATTGCTCTGAAAGGAAATTTACTTCATTGATCTGAATAAAAACTGCACATTATCACTTTTACTTTGGAGCCAGTTTGCATGTGAGGCTCCATAAGAGTAATTAGACCATTAAATTGTAGCAACTGCATTTGCGAGTCAAAACCTCCTTTGTTCTTTGCAGTGTGATGAAACGTGAAACCCTCCTGTGTCCTGGAAGCAGGGCGACAAGTGCTGTTAATTTGCCTCAGATATTGCATTGTGTACTTGCTGTTAATCAGGTTACAGATTCCAGGGTGTAGACCCTCGACCCATTGCAATCACCAGCTGGAGCTCTGCACTGTTTTGATATTGGAGCTGGGTGGCTATAAATCATGTCACTGAATTAATTTTAATCATTAAGATTCTGCACATGCCAAGCCAATCAGCTCATAAACTGAGTTTGGGTTCACATGCAGGGACTATGTGATCCAATGTGATGTCTAACACCTTTTGGGACTAGGCTGAAATGCAACATAAAGCTCCTGGGGCAAATGACTTGTCCATCAATTGGAACCGCTTCAGTGCCATGCTGTCTGCAAGTAATATGCATATATGTACACCATTCTCCTGCCTTCTCCTAGTAACCTGACTAATCAAGAACCTATCAACCTCCACTTTAAATATGCCCAAATACTTGTCTTCCACAGCCATCTGCAGAAATGAATTCCACAGATTCACCACCCACTGGCTAAAGAAATTCCTCCTCACCTCTGTTCTAAATGGACGTCTCACTATTCTGAGGCTGTGCCCTCTGGTCCTAGACCCGCTCACTACAGCTGATATCCTATACGTGCTTGCTATCTTGTATGCCGAGGACCACGCCTTAAGCTGCAGTGTCACCTGTTTACAATCGCCAGGGGGAGGCGTCAGAGCTTGTGCGCTCCACCAGGTGCAGTGTGACACGGCGTCCAGCTGGAGTTGGTGCTATTCACCTCCCCACCTCCCCCATTGTCCACTCGGCAGAAGACAAACTCTTCTGTGGTCATCTGCCGATTTTGGTGCCATTGGCTGACTTCAGTTTGGACTCTTTTATTAAGTGGCTGTATCTTTCTATCTTATACATGCTAGGTGTGCTTTCTGCTGTTGGTACTGTGCTTTACACTTTGACCCCAGAGTAACGCAGTCGCGTTGGGCTGTGTTCATGAGTATTCATGTATAGTTGAATGACAATTAAACTTGAATGGAATTGGATCTCTCCCCTGCATTAGTGTATTTGTCCACATGACAATAAACTTGACTTTGACTTTGTCCTTATGACCCGGTTTTATTTATTTATTTATAGATGATATGATTGGTTGTCAGCCGTATCTGACAATATTCAGTTCTGTTGTGTGTTCGCAGGTGGCTGCCGAGGCCAAGTTGTGAGTGACATAGACATCCACAATAAGGACGTGAAAACTGTGCTGGGTCAGCAAGAGCAGCTGCTACTATTGCTTTGTTTCTTTGTCGGGCAGCGATTAGTACTGCTCGGTGTCTCTTCTCCAGGTTGCTGTGAGCAGTTCTAACCCAGTCTCGCCAGCCACTCTGGCCTTGCGCACTCTGTTCCAGCTGTTTTGGTACAAGCTCAGCGTGTGCAGTGTCAGCTTTCACCTGGTCTTTGAACCTCTTACGGGGGTCTGCAAAACCTCACCATACGGTGGCTGCTTATGCATTCAAGAATCTTCATGCATATGACGCGCCCTGTGAACTGAAGCTGCTCATTTACTCTCACGGCCTCAGCACTCGTGGCCCCTGCACCGTCGAGGACCTCTTGAGGTTTGAGACTCCATCCTGCCAACAGACGGCAAGGTTCGACCTCAGATTACACTCTAGCATTTCGAGGTGTCTTCTGTCTACAGTGCAGGGTTCACATCCGTGCAGGAGACTGCTGAGGACAACAGCTTCGTACTCTTGTAGTTAATAAACTGGCCAAGTCGTCTCAAACTGTGAATTAGAGATACAGCGCAGTTAGCAGACCCGACTGCACCCATGTGTACGAACCCATACCTCTCTGAAATGTTTATGGAAACCGGAGCACGCAGAGGAACCCCACACGGTCACAGAGAGAACGTACAAACTCCTTGCAGATAGTGACGGGAATTGAACCATGGAACTGTAATGGCATCACATTAACTGCTACGCTGCCTTGCCACCCTAAATCTTCTCAATCAGGTCATTTTGCATATATCATGTATTTGAGATTACACCACATACAGACAGTTTTATTCTTTATAATGGGCAGGGTGGCATGGTTAGCTCAATTGCTTTGCAGTGCCGGTGGCCACTCATGAGGGTTCGATTCCAGCCGCTGTCTGAAGGCAGTTTGCATGTTTTCCCCAAGGTCGTCATGTGGATTTCCTCAGGACGCTCCAGTTTCCCGCCACATTCCAAACATGTATGGCTGGGGCTAGAGTGAGTGAGTTGTGGGCATGCTATGTTGGCACTGGAAGCATGGCCACCCGTGCCTGAGGCCACCGTCTGGGTGGAGAAGCAACACCTTATATTCTGTCTGCGTTCCCTCCAACCTGATGGCATGTTAAATTATTTAAATTTTTAATATTTATTAATTTTTACTATTTTTAATATTTAATATTTGTAATCCAAGGAGTGGGAAGCGCAGAATCAAATATCGCTGTGATAATTGTACATTCTAGTACAAATTATTTGGTGACAATAAAGTATAATGTATAAGTATGTTTATTGACTTCTCCTTCAGGTGAACAAATTTCCCCCACTCTGAACTTTTACTTCCTCTTACCTGCCTATCATCTTCCCTGGGTCCCTTCCTCCTTCCCTTTATCCTAGTGTCCATTCTCCTCTCCTATCAGATTCCTTCTTCTCCAGCCCTTGACCTTTCTCACCCACCTAGTTTCACCTTTCAACTTCCAGCTAGCCTCTTTCCCTACCCCCCACCCTTTTTACTCAGGCATCTTCCTCCTCAGTTCTGCAGAGGGGTTTCGGCCCAAAACGTCGACTGTACTCTTTTCCACAGATGCTACCTGACCTGCTGAGTTCCTCCAGCATTTTGTGTGTGCTGCACAGGACTTCCAGCATCTGCAGACTTTCTCTTGTCCTTGAACTGCGTTGGCTGTGGCTGCAAAACAACACATTTCAATGTGTGTGTTTCAATGTTTTGCTGTACATGTGACAAATAAAGTTAATCTCTCATCTTTAATCAGAGAATCTCTGATAACCTCTCCAGGTTGGAATGCTACTCACCCATCTCGTTGTTGCAAATCATGTTTGAAAATAACCGATTGGTGGAAGTAATTGAAACGCTGATGAATTCTCAAACAGATGAATTTCAGCTTCTGCCTTTCATTGTCTTTTACCTTAGAGATGAAAGAAAGAAATTATAAGTGGACTTGATTATCAGATGACATGGGAACAAGTAACTATGAAGAGCTGATAGTCTGGTTTCTATTGAGATATAATGAAGGAAGTGCTCCTTTCAGGTACTAAGATGTATAACAGACAGCTGAGTCAATATCACCCACAGAGAAAACAACTGTGTTCCATAGACCTATCTAGAACAGACCTTGTGACTAATTATACAAATGACTTTACAGGAAGAGACCTGTCATGCAGGATTTGCACCATTTCATAACCACTTAAAACGGGCTTGGAACTGTCAACAGAACTGGCCCAGGACAATGCAATGAGACTGCATACGTGTGGAGAAATTGAGAACTGGATATCATCAGGGAACATAAAATATCCGGTGTGCTCCTCAGTGTTAAACATTTCCACAAATGTTGGTGACTTTTTACAGATGGTCTTTTCCTTTTTCTTTAATATTTGTCCTTTTGATTCCCTTTGTTTATTAGGCTCGGGTATTCTTCATCAATTTCGAAGTCTGGGAATGGCTAATTGCACCAGTAGGTCTCAATAAGTTGCTCCTTGCTTTCAATTACCTTGTTATCTGTGAGATTAGTATCATTTCTCTCTTGTTCTGTGGTCGCTCATGGCTTGTTAACGTTGCAGTCTATTATTAAAATTATCATTCATCACTGAATCGTTTCTGCTGCTCTGTTTAAGGGTCAAACCTTCTTTATATTTCCTGATACTTAATTCACCCAGGAATCCAAACCAGTATCTCAAACACAGAGAAATTTACAAGGATTTTGCCTGGACTTAAGGACCTGAGTTATAAGGAAAGGTTGAATGTAGGAGTATGAGGGGAAATTTAGTAGAGGTATACAAGATTATGAGGGGTATAGATTAAGTAAATGTAAGCAAGCTTTCTCCACTGAGGTTCGGTGAGACTGAAAGTAGCGATCGCAGGTTAAGGATGAAAGATGAAACATTTAAAGGGACCCTGAGGGGGAACTTTCACTCAGAGGGTGGTGTGAGTGTGGGACGAGCTGCCGGCAGAAGTGGTGGACGTGGGTTCGAATGCAACATTTAAGATAGTTTGGATAAATACGTGGTTGGGAAGAATGGAGGACTATAGCCAATATGCAGGCTGATGGGACGAGGCAGAATAACAGTACGGCAAGGGTTGGGCACGTGGCCAAGTGGTTAACGCATTCGTCTAGTTATCTCAAGGTCGCTAGTTCGAGTCTCAGCTGTGGCAGTGTGTTTGTGCCCTAGTTTGTGTGAGGAGTGGCGCCCCACACAGACTTCCAATCTGCGCCTTGTAAGGCATGAAAATGCCCGACGCTGGCCTCTCATGGTCTGAGTTGACGTTCCCTCCATGGGCTAGATGGACCAAAGGGCCTGTTGCTGTGCTGTAGTGCTCTGTGACTCTATGAACCTATAACCCTTTAGTACAGAGATGAAAAGGAATTTCTTCAGCCAGACGGTGGTGAATCTGTGGAAATCATTGTCTCTTACGGCTGTGGAGGCAAAGACAATGGGTATATTTAAAACAGAGGTTCATAGATTCTTGATTAGTAAGGGCGTCAAAGGTAGTGGGGAGAAAACAAGAGAATGAGGCTGAGAGGGATAGTAAGTCAGCCATGATTGAATGGCAGAGCAGAAGTGATGGGCTGAATGGCCTAATTCTGCTCTGATTGTTTTATGGTCTTATGGACCTTTGATCTCCTTTGCCATTGCTTTTGAGTACAAAGTATGTCTGTCATATTTGCTTCTGTCCATTTGCCCAGCACTGCAGTGAGGTGATCATAATATGCCTTTACATTAATTAGAAGGTAATCCTCGTTGATTGTTCTCTAGATTGGCTTGGTTTCTGCTGGATTGCCTTACAACTTTGTTAATCCTCACCAGTTCCATCCCACCACCAAGTCTCACTCAGAAAAAAGATTTTTTAAAAAAATAGAACAATCTGTGGGGTAGATTTGGATCTGGGGCAATGGTTAGGAAAGAAATTGTGTGTACTATTAGCATCATTGCTGTCACAGGCCAGTGGGAGCAGGTTGATGAAGCAACATCTGGCTGAAAGAATAATCATTCAGATGGTTCCTCAGCTGGCCAAGTGCCTAATCTGTGAAACATCTTTGTGCCTTAATTTTCCATGGGAAAAGTGATGGAAGTTTAAAGCTTTCTTCTGCTCATGGAAATTGACACAATTATTAATTTCCAAATTATGAAATTCACAGTAAGGTAACCTTAGATTTTAAATGTACATGGAAACATTAGGACATAGAGTGAGATGTGTCATTTGCATTAATGTCCGAGGATGTTGCTGGGGCAGCCTGCAAGTGTCGTCTTGCTTCTGATGACAACCTATCATGCCCACAGCTCCATAACCCTAACCCTAACCTGCATGTCTTTGAAATGTGGGACGAAACTGGAGCACATTTCACAGCTATGGAGACTGGCAAGTGGGAAAGCGTACGAACTCCTTACAATCAGCAGCGGGAATTGAATCTCGATCTTCCGATCACTGGTGAGCAAATGTTACGCTATTACATCCATCTACTCTCACATACTTTCATTTACTGGTGCAGATATTGGGAAATAGCTCAAATGAAATCTGTTGCCAATGCCTCTTCTCATGGGTGCTTGGGTGTAGGGAACACAATATAAATCAAATATTAAGCACAGAAGTAAGAAATCATTTGGTTTCCCTGGTGGTTGTTACAGATGGATTAATTGCCTGTAAAGGTTGTATGCTGATAACCTTGTGCTCATGCATTGGTTTATCCAGGTTCTCTGATAATCCCTGGGCTTTAGACAGCTCACCATTAGTGGTACTGTACAAACACTAGTACAGCAGAAAGCATGTAAGACTGCCCAATGTCAATGAAGAGATAACAGTTGTCAGATGGGGGTCAGAGGAAAAAAAAACGCCTGTTTTTTGGTGAATTTTTTGAGCTCATCAGTTTTCAAATACCAAGACCAGAAACAGCTTCAGGAATTTCCACTCAATGTGACTCAGGTAATTGGATTGGGAGAGTGCTCAGATCGGGGGACTGCTTTGTCGAGTCCCTCCACTCCATCCACAAAAAGCAGGATTACCCAGAGGCCAACCATTTTAATTCCTATCCCCACTCCTGTTCTGACATGTTAGTTTGTGGCCTCCCATTCTGCCACAATGAGGCCGCACTCAGGTTGAAGTAGCAACACCTCAATATTCCACCGGTAGCATCCAACCTGATGGCATGAACACCAATTTCTCTAACTGTGGAAAGTTACCCCTCTCCCTTCCCTCTTCTTCAACTCCTCTTACCACTTTTCCTCCCCTGCCTATCACTTCCCTTGGGTGCCTCTCCTCCTTCCCTTTCTCACATGGTCCACTCTCCTCTCTTATCAGATGACCAATTATCTTTCAATGCCCTTGGAGTAGACAGCATCACCTCTGACTTTGAATCTCAAATGGCTTACATCATAGGACCCTTAAATACACATGAATGGTCATTGACACGAATGATATATTTCACTGTATGTTTCGATGTTTTGATATACACGTCAGAAATAAAGCTAATCTTCATCTTTAAAATAGTGGGGCAGATCTGAGGGGCCAAGTGGCTTACACCTGCTCATACTTTCTTGTGTTCTGGTTTTCTGTTAAAAAGGAGTTTGAAACACCAGTCATCGATGTAACATGCACACAGAAGGTCTCAATCAAACGTATCAATGGCAGAGAGATTCACAAGGCCAAATGTAATCCATTGCTGGCCCATTCAATCCCAAAAATAATCCCAGAGTTTCCTGACAGTGGACAAACATTTATTTTATTTGTCCTTATTTCTGAACAGAAACAAAGGGGTAAATTTTCATCCACAAAAATCACTGCTCTGCTACAGAGTCATTACCAGGAACCTTCACTCTGTTTCCATCCAAATAGACCAAGAGACACATGCCCTGACTCTTACACAGACTTCCTTCCCTTGCAGGGGTCTACTGTGGGAACTACAGTGCCGGAGGAAGAGAATACATCCACTGGGAGTTAATATATCCCAGCATTAAAAGGAATAAGTCAGAAGTGCTGAAGAATGTTTCGAACAGATCTCTTCCTTTCAGAGTCGCATATTTAGAATTCTGAGCAACGTCAGTGCTGTGTACCTTGGAATGCACAAGAGTTGGGTGGCAAAGCCCTGTGGATCTGTCTCCCAGTCACTTCCCTTAATTCCACGCTACTCTGGCTTTTAAAAGCTAAATTTGATATCACTATCTCATTTTTCCTTCATTTTCCAACAGTGTATGGATTCCATTTATAGATTTTTGAAAATGAAAATTTAACTTCTCATTTTGGCGTTCAGCATGTGAAACATGGTGCAGTTCTGGTTTAAGATAGTAAGAATTTTTTAATTGAGTTGCTGGATATAGACTTTTCAGATAAGACCAGCATTAAGTCCCCCAGGCAGGCCAGAAGAGAGTTACGCACGCACCTCAAGGATGTGTGCTTAGCCCACTGCTCTACGTTCTTTACATTCATGACTGTGAGGCTGGGCACAGCTCAATGCCATCTATAAATCTGCTGACGACACAACTATCATTGACAGAATTTCAGATGGTGATGAGACAGTGTAGAGCAGTGAAATAGATCAGCAGGTTGAGTGATGATGCAGCAGCAAACCTTGCACTCAACTTCTGTAACACCACAGAATGGATTGTGGACTTCAGAAAGATAAGACAAGGGAACACACAACAGTCCTCAGTGAGGGATTAGAAGTGGAAAGGGTGAGCAATTACAAGGTCCTGGGTGTCAACATCTCTGAGGATCTATCCTGGGCTGAAGGTATTCATGCAATTCAAAGAAGGCACAACAACAGCAATATTTCAATAGGAGTTTAGGGAGATTTGGTATGTCACCAAAGACGCTCACACATTTCTACAGACAACTGGCTACGTCACCATCTGGTATGGGGGGGACGGGAGGCTACTGCACAGGATCAAAGTAAGCTGCAGAGAGTTGTAAACTCAATCAGCTCCATCGCGGGCACTAGCCTTCCCAGCACCCAGGACATCTTCAAGGAGCATTGCCTCAGAAAGGCGGCATCCTTCATTAAGATCCCCCGTCATCCAGGATGTGCCCTCTTCTCACTGATACCATCAGGAAGAAGGTATAGGAGCCTGAAGGCATTCACTCAGTGACTCAGGAACAAATTCTTCCCCTCTACCATCTGATTTCTGAATGGACATTCAACCCATGTACGCTACCTCACAACTTTTTAAATATATATATATATATATACTTACTATAATTTACAATATTTTAAAATTATGCATTGCAAAGTACTGCTGCCGCAAAGACAACAAATTTCACAACATATTCCAGTGGTGGTAAACCTGATTCTGATTCGGCGCCATGAAGCCAGAGGTTTTAGTTCTCCAGGTGACACATGGGGGCATGTTGGTTTGATAGTCACCATTACCATCCCGAGCTTTGTTAAATCTAAATGCATTTAACACAGTTTGTACAATGTCTCCAAGCTAAAGATAACAGTTGGCCTTATTTTTTCACATGTACATCGAAACATACAGTGAAATGTGTTGTTTACATCAATGACTAACACATTCCAAGAATATGCTGGAGGCAGTAATTATCTAATTATCTAATAACCTAATCCTAATGCACACAAAGCCTTAGAATTTACTGAGGTAATGCAGCTTTGCGTAGAGAAGGTTGTGTCTACTGTAAGGTTTCTCATGGTGGCCAATTTACAGAGTGAACAGTTCTGCAAATGGACAGGCTATTTGCTTCCAGTGATGTTGACTGAGAGATAAACAATGAACAGAATCCTACTGTTCTTTGTCAAAATAATATTTTTACATCTTTTAAAAGAAAAGATAATGTCTTTGTTTAATATCTCATCTGAAAGACAGCTTCCTCCAGCAGTTTATCAGCTTTCCTGCGGCACAACATGATAGCGTCAGCTCTGACATTTAGCTCAAGATATTGGTCAACGTCAAAGTCAAGTTTATTGTCACATGCACAAGTAAATGTTCGTAGTGACATTCTGTAGTTATTTAACACTACGGTTGAGCCGGCTGGGTCAAAATCCATATTGTTGAAGGGAACTAGCTGTTCTTGACTTGGTAGTGTGGGACTTCAGGATTCTGCATCTGTTGACCAGTGGTATGTAGTAGAAGGTGACATGGTCTTTGGTGATTTGGACTTAGCCTTCTTCAGGCAGTTCCTCCTAGGCATTTGAATCGCTGTATCAGACTGTGATGCAACTAGTCAGGATACTTTCAACAGTACATCTGTATATGTTTGTTAGAGTGTCCGGTAGCAAGCTGAATCTACTTAATCTCCTAAGAAAGCAAAGATGAAGCTTTCTTCAGAAGGAGAATGAACCATAAGAGTCTTGGAAGGAATAAAACCAAGGGTTGATCCCATGATCCCATGCCCCCATTATAGACATCTTCACAAGTGGGAGGTGGGAAACTGACATTCCAGTGATTGCCCATTGGGAGCATGGGGTCACCAAATTATGTCCTGTGGCCTTCAAAGGTTTATCATAATGAAAACTACGAGGATCATCTGCACAACTTTCTGATCTTTGGTTCCACAGGTAAAAACTTTACAGAGGAACCTTTCACAGGTAAATAATTCTTTCATGTTCAGCCTGTTTTGGCTGTGAACTTCTTCAGAACTGCTTCCTCCTTCATGTGTCCTGACTTCCTTGAAAGTTAAGCTAAACCCCAGTAATGCGAAAGCTCTGATTTTTCCCATTACTGTTACAGATTGGGGAAAACGGACTCCCCACATGGCTTGGAGAAGTAGAACTGGGTGTATTAACATAGGTCACACTTCTGATGATGGAAGATCAAGGTGGACAGGGAAAATCTATTTCCTCAAGTGGGAGAATCAAGGACAAAGAAACCAAAAGTAAGCCTCAAGGAAGTTACATCAGGAAACCTTTTTATCACACAACGTGTAAAAACCTAGAATTCTTTCCTCCATGCTGAGTGGATGCAGAGAACATTTGTGCTTTCAAGATGGATTTAAATTGAAGCAGGGTGCCTAGAATAACCACCAAATGGAATTTAAGTTGGAGATCATCTATAATCCTGTTCAAAGGCAGAGCAAGTTCAACAGGCCAAGGAACCTCTCGTCTTCCTGAATATGTTGTCCCTTCTCACATTATCAGTTGATGTTTCTGTTTGAGATGAACTGAATTCCAAGCTATTTTCCCAAAGGGCTTTTGGAGCACATCATTGAGGGCATGGATGGCCAAGGGGATAATTTATTCCACTCCCAATTGTTCTGTTGCCTCCTCTCCTGTTCTTGTCCATCATGAGCCACTCTTCTGTTGGACCAAAGATACAAAAGACTAAGGGCGCCTATCACTGGGCTCAAGGACGGCTTCTACCCTGCTGTTATAAGCCTAGTAAATAGTTGACTTGTACAATAAGATGGACCCTTATCTTCACATTCTACCTTGTTATGATCTTGCATTTCACCATCTACCTGTACTGCAGTTTCTCTGTAGCTGTTACACTTTATTCTACATTGTTTTAACTTCTTCTCCCTCAGTACACTGTGTAACATATTGATCTATGTGAACAACAGGCTTTACTCTGTGTCTCACTACAGATGACAATAATAACCCAATTCCAATAGCAGCGGTAGACTGGGTTGGCCACTGGTTTGCCTTTTACTCAGTTTGGAGGCTGAAACTCCAACTAAAATCACTCAAAAGCTGTTTAGATGCCTTCATCCAGATTCAAGGCTTGTGGTAAGACCCTCGCTGCAGCTTTAATGGAGAAATAGAACATAGAACACAAGAGCAGCAGTACAGGCCCTTTGGCCCACAATATTGTGCTGACCTCTTAACCTACACTAGATCAATAACCCTTCCCTTTTACATTGCGTCTATTTTTCTATCATCCATGTACCAATCTAAGAGTTTCTTAAATGTGCCAAATGTATCTGCCTGTACCATCACCCCTGGTAACATGTTCCATACACCCACCACCCTCTGAGTAAAGAACATACTTCCGACAGCCCTCCTATACTTTCCTCCGATCACCTTAAAATTATGCCCTGTGAAATGAGTGAGGCATAAATGATTTATGAGTGCCTCATTTTTCCAGACATTGGGAAGCCGGTGTTAAAGGCACAGTCGGCATCTGTGGGGAAGGAAGCAGAATCTTAGTTCACCAACTTGAAATGTTGACTCTGCCTCTCTCTTCAAATTCGCTGCCTGACCTGACCTGCTAAGTTTTTTCAGTATATCTACCCTCAGCTTTTCAACATTTGAAGTGCTTTCATTTAAAATGTTGATTAATTCAATGGCGGCTCCTCTCAAAAGGTACAATTTTTGTAGGAGTCTCCAATAACATTTTTTGTTGGCCAGTGAATCAAGAGTATGTGTGTGGGTGGGAGGGTGGGACAGGGCTAGTTTTGTTGTTCTTGTTTTGTTACTTGATGTGTTCTGCTTTGTTGAGTTTTGTGTTGTTCCGCTGAACATTGTGGGCATGCTGGGTTGGCACTGGAATGTGTGGCGACACTTGCGGGCTGCCCCCGGCACACCCTCAGATGCATCTCACTGTTTCCTACTTCATTTGTTCCTTATGTGCCATGTTGTATGACGTGGGCGATCATGGACTTTCCATAACCATGATTGTCATTGGCAAATTTTTCTACAGAAGTGGTTTGCCATTGCCTTCTTCTGGGAAGTGTCTTTACAAGATGGGTGACCCCAGCCACTATCAATACTCTTCAGAGATTGTCTGCCTGACATCAGTGGTCGCATAACCAGCACCAGCTACTCATACAACCATCCACCACTTGTTCCCAAGGCTTCAGGTGACCCTTATTGGGGGGATAAGTAGGTGCTACATGGTTGACCTGTAGGCTAGTACAGGGAAGAAGACACCTCCTTTGGTAGAGACGTATCCCCACTCTACCACCCAATCTCTCAACTTACTGTACATGCGATAAATAAACTTGTATCTACCTTGAAGAGTTCTCAAAAGTCACCACAAAAATCTCTGACCTTGCTGCTGCCTTGTTTTACCATATTCTTCCCTCTCTCCATTCAGGCTGGCATCAGTTGCCTCTACCCAATCCTACCACTACCCCAAACCAAGCAGCTCACCAAGAAAGTGTTAGTGATGGCCCCAAAACTGAGAGTGGTTCTTGCTATTGCCATGTCAGGAGGACCCATTTGACACCTGACTGATCCTGTCCTTTAGATCCCCCATGCTAAAAAATGTTTACATACCCGCTGAAGGTTATAAGGACATTTCAGCGTGTATTGGAAAATAACATCTAACACATTTAGAATGTTCTTGAATCAAATTTCATAATTTAAATCATTAAAAAATAAAATCTGTTAAATAGTAAAAATTGACAGCAGGCTTTTGTGAATCAATTATCATCTTGTTATGAGTTTGACTTCCATATCAGTGTATAAATGTAATATACAAAGACAAATAGGTACTGTAACATTGACAGTAGTAGCAATCTTCAGATGATACAGTGATTGAAGGCTCCTAACTTATTATTTCAAGATTCTAGGTAATACTAAGACCTCTGTGTCAGTATTAATAGAAGGGAAATATCTGAGAGCCTTGGCCAAAATTCTTCCCTCAGCAAACACTATTAACAATGGTGTAATCAACCAATGATCTCAAATGCTGTTTGTGGGATGATACAGTAACTAATGATTGCCATATCTTGCTCTAATCAAAATCCACTTTGTCATTTTTGAAGTATGTATATTAGTGGCCACTTTATTAGATACACTAGCACACCTGCCCATTAATTCAATTATCTAATCAGCCAATTGTGTGGCAGCAACTCAATGCATAAAATCATGTAGACATGGGCGGAGGTTCAGTTGTTGTTCAGACCAAGCATCAGAATGGGGGAAGAAATGTAATCTAAGTGACTTTGACCGTGGAATGATTGACAGGGTGATTTCAGTTTCTGAGAAATTGCTGATCTCCTGGGATTCTATGCACAACGGTCTCCAGAGTTTAGAGAGAATCATGCAAGAAACAAAAAAATATTCAGTGAGTTGTAGTTCTGTGGGTGAAAATGCCTTGTTAATGAGAGAGGTCAGAGGAGAATGGCCAGACTGGTTCAGGCTGACAGAAAGGTGACAGGAAAATAACCATGCATTACAATCGTGGTGTGCAGGAGTGCATCTGTGAATGCACAACTCTTCGAATCTTGAAGTGGATGGGCTACAGCAGCAGAAGACCATAAACATACACTCAGTGGCCACTTTATTAGATACAGGAGGTACCTAATAAAGTGGCCACTGTGTGTATATGCGAGTATGATGCAACTTACTTTCTTCTGCTCTTGTGAGTCATAATACTAACCTCTCTCTAATGGAATGTCACTGTTGGGTATGCATGACTACTGTCAAAATATGTAATCTTAAAGTACAAAGAAGATTCATGTCTGATACTTGGAATGCATGGTTCTGACTGACTGGTCCTGACATCAGTATTTATGTCTGAATTTCAAAGGAGATAAGAAGATTAAGTAGCTGACTTCCCTCTTTCCATTGAACTAAGACAGTATTGAAGCCATGTCTAGTAAAAGGAGAAGAGGTCAATAGAAAAAGCTGAACTGGATAATCCTGTAAATGGGGCAGTGGAAGTGGATTGGCAGGGAACCTGATGAACCTCAAACACAAGGAACTCTGCAGATGCGGGAAACTCAAGCAGCACACATCAAAGTTGCCGGTGAACGCAGCAGGCCAGGCAGCATCTCTACCATCCGTTATTTATTTATATTCGTACCCCATCCGTAATTTATTTATATACACACATTCTTTCTCTCTCTCTCCTTTTTCTCCCTCTGTCTCTCTCACTATACCCCTTGCCCATCCTTTGGGTTTTCCCCCCTCCCTCTTTTCCTTCTCCCTGGGCCTCCTGTCCCATGATCCTCTCATATCCCTTTTGCCAATCACCTTCCCTCCCCCTCCTGTCTTCTCCTATCATTTCCGATCTCCCCCTCCCCCTCCCACTTCCAAATCTCTTACTAGCTCTTCCTTCAGTTAGTCCTGACGAAGGGTCTCAGCCCGAAGCATCGAATGTACCTGTTCCTAGAGATGCTGCCTGGCCTGCTGCGTTCACCAGCAACTCTGATGTGTGTGACGTGATGAACCTGTTGGGTCATTGCAATAACTCAGTCTAATTAAATGATGTTAACGGCTCTGGGACTTTGGTGGTGCTTTTCTAGTAAGTTTCCCAGACTATCAGATGTTAGACCCTATTAATACTCAAACACATTTTTAATTTACTTTTTATTAGATGTTACAGTTTAATACATTTTCCAGTGAACCTGATAACTTTAAATTGAGCACACAAACTATGGTGCAGATTAATTTAATTTTTTTCTCTATCATTGAATTGACTTTATTTCTTACATTCTTCACATACATGAGAGGTAAAAATCTTTACGTTACATCTCCGACTGAATGTGCATTGTACAAATTAGTAATGTGTAATAAATAGTCTAGCAAATAGAACAGTATTTGTAATAATACAGTAAGATATACAACAGAACAGTTAATATAGCATATAAATGCAACTGAGTCAGCATGAATTAATCAGTCTGATGGCCTGGTGGAAGAAGCTGTCCCGGAGCCTGTTTGTCCTGGCCTTTATGCTGCGGTACAATTCCTGGATGGTAGCAGCTTGAATAGTTTGTGGTTGGGTGACTCAGGTCCTCAATGATCCTTCGGGCCCTTTTTTATACACCTGACGCTGTAAATGTCATGAATAGTGGGAAGTTCACATCAATCCAAGGAAAAATTTTGGACACGGAACAGCACCGGCCAGAAAGCAGTTGACGTGACTAAATGGAACAAAAAAAAATGTGTTTGCCAAAAAAGGTGGAGGGTGTTTCAGTTCAGAAAGCTAACACGCCTTCTCTTCTTAAACAGAAAAACACCAAGGGAAAGAACAAATGCACAGTCGACTGGCAGCCTTATCAGATGATGTTAATGCTAAGTACTTGGGAATTATGAGACATCACCTCAAGTCGTATGATAAAAACCACAACATTCAAGCCAGGTTAATCAACCTGTAAATACCCTTCTTATACTCACGGGAGGTTTGTGAGAAGATGCAGGCACAGTAATTCTGTTCAGCCCATTGTCTCTTCCTAAATTAGCACAATTTTTCATGTTTCAAGCATGCCAATGAAGTAATACATTGCCTGCCTCCCACTTGATCCAGACATGCCAGCATCACACTCAACATGGTTGACGGCTACATTCGGAGACCATAACAATAGCTCCTGCCTCAATGGAGATGGCAGTTAAAGCCAATTGAACTCAATGAAAACTCATTCAGTTTTGTTCAATTTTTAGTTAGAGATATAGCATGTTAACAGACCATTCTGGCCAATGAGCCCCTGCCACCCAAGCACACCCACATGACCAATTAACTTACTAATCCGCATGTCTTTGGAATGTGGAGTGAGACTGGAGCACCCAGAAAAAACAGGCAGAACGTACTTATTGTGAGTGTAAAAGGCAAGTTGCATTTAACCTTACTGATCTAAGGAATTAACCATATCAAGGGTTATTTTTTTCCCTGGGATTGGGAGGTATGATTCCCAATGGAAAAGGGCAGCATGGTAGCATGGTGGTTAATGTAATGCTTTATAGTGCCAGTGATCTGATTTCAATTCCCGCTTTTGTCTGTCAGGAGTTTGTGTGTTCTCCCCATGACCATGGGGGTTTCCTTCGGGTGCTCAGGTTTCCTCCCATATCCCAAATACCTATGGGTTTGAGTTAGTAAGTTGTGGGCTTGTCGGGTGATGGGTGCTGACACTTGCACGCCCTCATACTGCATTGGTTATTGATGCAAATGATGCAATTCATTGTATGTTTTGATGTTTCGATGTGCATGTGACAAATAAAGCTCATCTTTAATATCTTTTCTGTATTGGCAAAGAGATCAATGGCTCATTGAATGATGTGACTGGCAAATTGAAGGAAATAATCTTTTTTGTAGTGAGTGATGAGGGGCTGGACCAGACTGCCAGGAGTGGTGACTGAGGCAGATTCAACACTGGCATGCAAAAGACAGCTGGATACGTAACTGTGTGCATCTTCGTTTAAGTGCGTGTGCACATTTGTGTGTGTGTTTATACATACACACGGGCACAACATGGACACGCAAAGAACCCACTGCTGGACGTGACTACAGTGTCTCCATCAGGCCTCATATCCACCCTTTGATAACTGGGCCTGCCATTATTTCCCTGGCCAGGTTTCAGGGTGTCAGCTATTGTAAATTGTTCCCTTGAATTCCAAGACTGTAAGAAAGATCCTGGGAAAGAGGGATAGACAGATGTTGGATGGTGCCAAACATCTATCCAGTCCTCCTAGACAATGAGGAATTCAATCTCTGATTGGATGTTTTCCTTCAAGTTGTTTCCCATGACTGCCTCATTCCTGTTAACAAGCCTGGTCCCACTCCTGCTATTGGTTGCCCAACATGTCAGTTCCTGCAGCTCAGCCACACTGATTGGATAGTTCACAAACTCTTTCTTTCACCATTGGACAATAATGACAGTCAGTAATGCAGAATTTTTATTCAATCCATAAAGTCATACAAAACGCTGAAGGAACTCTGCAAGTCAGACTGCATCAATGGAAGGGAATAAACAGTCGATATTTCAGTCACAGTACTAATGAAAGGTCTCAGCTTAAAACCTTTGACTGTTTATTCCCCTCCATAAATGCTGCCCGACCTGCTGAGTTCCTCCAGCATTTTGAGTGTGTTGATAAAGAATTCGATATTCTGCAGAATGTCTTGGGTTCATAAAAATCATTGAAAATTTATGATGGAGATGGAGGCTACATGATGGGTTGTGTCTATACCAGATGAAAAGGAACCACCCAATCTATTCCAATCTTCTGCACCAGGAATAAACCTACAAGTCACAGCTCCCCATGGGCACATCCAACTGAGAAGAGACTTTCTGTCTTCACCACCTTTGCAGATCCCCATCATTCTCATCCCCGCTCTGCACTTTCTACTAATTACTTTAAATCAAAGACCTCTGGTTTGCTAAAGAAAGTGGTTCCTTCCTACCTAGACGGGGATTCCCAACCTTCTTTATGCCATTGACCCCTATTATTGACTGAGGGGTCTGTGAACCCCAGGTTGGGAACCCCTGATCGAGACCTTTAATTTCTCCCATATTACTTAAAGCATTCTCCTGGGGTCGGTATTCAATTCTAGAATTAGCAAACTCCACTTTCAATCATAGTATCAAATAAGACATGCAAAAATGTGACATCTCTGCCATGGAAACCAGCCTTCCCCCACCCACCTACCTTCCCCCTCACCTGGGTTCACCCATCACCTTCCACCCTGCACTCCTTCGCCTCTCTGGCTTCTTCCCTCTTCCTTTCCACGCCTGATGAAGGGTCTCAGCCTGAAACATTGACTCCAAAGATGCTGCCTGGCTTGCTGAGTTCCTCCAGCATTTCTTGTGTGGAGCAGTCAGGTTTGTGGAAATACCTTACCAGAAGTTCTACAACAGTAGAAAACGGTAACTCATGGCCGTGATCTGCTATTACGGCAATAAAAGGTGATCTTGTCAGCAAGGTGAAGATTTCTGAAAAATTAAGATCAGTGGGTGGTGGGAGTGGGTGGGGAATAGTGAAGACACACTTATTGCCTGTTACACTGCTGGCATCTAGGGCAGCAATGAAGGTCCTCTAACTCTGGCTACGTTCAGGGCTTCCTTCATCGCGTCAGTAGCTTTCTCTGGCTTTTCTCTATTGTCAGTCATATGAGTTCTGGGTGGAGACTCAGGAACACCATCGCACTCAGATGTAGAAAAATTCATCATTGCTGTTTCCGTAACTATTTTTTCTTTGACCAGTCAAGGTTGTCCGCCCTGAGGTGAACCCCCTAAACCTGGACCCCTCTTAGACTGGCCTCTACCCTTTGACCTGCCTGGCATGGGTGACCCTACCAAGAGTTGAAACATAATGCCCTGACCTCAGCCAGCATACTGTGGCTCTCCGGGTCGTTGAGGGGCGCACACCACCAAACCACAGCAAGGTTGTAGTCCGCTTGGTGGTGTGAAGGCACGGTAAGGTTGGAACTGGGGTTAGGGGAGGATAGAGGGTTGGAGATGTCAGGGAAAGTGGATTCAGAGGAAGGGGATGGCTCTCAGAGAGGTGTTTTGCTTTGAATGCTGTGTGGTTCCCTGGTAAGCAGAGCTGGAAGGAGTTCCTTTGTCAGCATGCCTCAGTTATGCTTGCTTCTGAGCCAGATTGTTGTGGTTTTATCCCACACTCCAAAAACTTGTGTGAAGGTTGAAGGCTGATGTTCCCAGTGCAGGCCAGAGGGAATGTGTGTTACACGTTAGTGAAAGTATGCTATTGTGTACATTTGCTGTGTTAACATCCAGTGATTGGGGCTGATGAATTTAAGCTCAAGAATTTAAATAAATCTGCTTGCAGCCATCACAGGAGTTCACCAAGAGTTGTGAACATGGCCCAGTTTATCAAAAAAAATCCATCTTCTCTCGACAGACTCTGCCCTTGCTTCCCATTACCTCTGGAAAATTGACCAACATAATTAATTATCCCCCCTCCACCCCATTCATTTGCTCTCCTCCCTCCTCCTATTAGACATAAGAAACAGAAGTTTGAGAATATGTACCCACCGTGCTCAATGATGACTTCTATTCCATTGTTTTAAGGCTCTTAAATGGACATCTTTTACGATAAAGATGAAGTCGTAAACACAAGAGATTCGGTAGATGCTGGAGGAACTCAGCAGATCTGACAGCGTGTATGGAAATTAATAATGAGTTGATGTTTCAGGGCGAGACCCTTCATCAAGACAGATTGATGAAGAGTTCATTGCTAAATAGGACTCTTAATCTACTTCATTCTGGCCCATGAACTTCATTTATCAACCTACACTGCACTTACTCTGTAACTATGACACTCTATTCTGAATTATTTATTTCTTTTGTACTACCCTGATGTACTTATGTATGGAATAGTATCCAAATAAAAGTTTTTTTCTGTATCTTAGTATATGTAACAACAATAAACCAACTGTTCCTTTTGTTGTTGTTCCTTTTTGCACTTTGTGGGTGCGTCAGGTGGCACTTTTGCTGATTTCATAGTATTTGAGTGTTTTTACGAGTCCAGGTTGCTAGCTCAACGTTCAACCCAGCATGGATAGAAATCACACAAGGAGTCAGCCGGATTCGAACTTAGGACCATTCACCTCGAGGACAAGTGCTGATGTCACTACACCACCAGCTAGCAAAATAAACCAATTAGCAATTAATGAATCTGTAAAAAAAAAAATGACACACAGCAGAAGGAACTTAAGACTATAAGACACAGGAGCAGAATTAAGCCATTTGGCCTATCGAGTCTGCTGAGCGATTTCAACATGGCTGATCCGCGAACTTGAACTGGTTTTCTCTTAACTGACCCTCCATCCCAAGAAAGTTGTGAATGGCCAATAAATTTGGCTGTGTCAAGTACCAAGAAAGCCCACAGTGTTTGTATTGGTCATCCTAAGCATTTGTTCTGAAGAATAGTAATGGAGTTCCTGCAACGAAAACAGATAATCTTTTTGTCATTACTATCTCCTTCTTTATGTGATTGGTGGAGTACAAACTGGCTGCTCCATTTGGTGATTACAGTGTTATTGGGAAAGATTATTCCTTGGAGCATATGACAATGGGGGAAATTTGATAGAGGTATACAAAATTAGGAGGGGTATGGATAGGGTAAATGCAAGCACAGCTTTTCTACTGAGGTTCAGTGAGTCTACAACTAGGGGTCATAGGTTAAGGGTGAAAGGTGAAATATTTAATGGGAACCTGAGGGGAAGTTTCTTCGCTAGGAAGGTTGTGAGAGTGTGGAATGAGCTGTTAACAAAATCGACAAGAGCGCAACAAGGGCCTTTCCCACTCTCCCCGCCAACCACTGACACATACAGGAAGGGCTCCAACCCCAGGATAGGCCATCTCCAGTCCTTGGCCCCAGACTCTCTGACTCGCAGATATTGGGATTCCATCGTCCAGTCCCACAGACTCACAGTCATCTGCTTCAGCTTTCGGGCCTCGACCTCTGGGCTCACTGACTTTGCTCTTTAACCTTCCAACTTTGGCTCCCAGACTCTCTGATACCCGGTCTTCGACCTCTGAATTTCACCAGCCTCTAGGTATCAACAGCAGGACTCACTGATCATGGGACTTTAATCTCTAGGCCTTGACCTCTGGACTTGCACGGGCTTGCCAGCTCTTTTGGTGATGCAGTGAAGTAGTGGACGTGGATTAGAATGCATCAATTAAGAGCAGCTTGGATACATAGAGAGGGCTATAGTCCAGGTGCAGGTCAAGGAGACTAGGCAGAATAACAGTTTGACATGAACTAGATGGGCTGAAGGGCTTGTTTCTTTATTTATTTATTGAGATACAGTGCAGAATAGACCCTTTCAGCCCCTTGAGCCATGCTCCCCAGCAACCACCCATTTAACCCTAGCAGGACAATTTACAATGGGCAATTAACCTACCAACCGGTATGTCTTTGGACTGTGGGAGGATACTGAAGCACCTGGAGGAAACCCACGCGGTCTTGGGAAGAACGTACAAGCTTCTTATAGGCAGTGGTGGGAATTGAACCTGGTTTGCCGGTACTGTAAGGTGTTGGGCTGACCACTAGGTGACCATGTAGCTACTGTGCTGTCGTGCTCTATGACTCTAGTGTTGATCACACTTTGCTTGGTTCCCTGGTTCTAAAGAGCATTGGAGACACTCCAAAAGCTCTGTATGAATGCAAATTCTTTCTGGATCCCTTTACAGTCATGTGGGGGTGGGACGTTGACTATGTTGCAGGAAGGTGCTGATATAAAGACAACACTGTGCAGGGTAGTGGAGAGGTAACACCGCTGTATACAATACCGTCAGGGTCTACATTACAACCGAAACATTGCTCCCGTGGTTTATTTCAACTGCCTGTGTCTCTGTTTCTTTTCTCTCAAATTTCAACAAGATACACCTGATAAGTTTTTATACGTGATATTCGAAAACAAAGTACTTTTTAACCAGTTTAAGTTGCCTGTGAAGGCAATCTCGTTTCTTATCAATCTGTGTTTCTTGTGCAAAAGTTGGTGCATTCAAAATGTGAATTTAAGTGCAATGTGGAGGTCCTTAAGTACAAGATTTGTTTAAACGTTGCATCTTGTTGAAAGTCAACATTGTGACAGTTGTCATGTATCACTATTGGTCACGGTTTAGTTCCAAACAAAAGATTAGTTTTATATCTAGCTCACAGATAATCCTCCAGCAAAAGAGAACATTGTGTTAAATGTTTGTTCATGAATTATGGAAAAACATGCCAAGTTTCTGGATAATTGGCATAAAACTACAAGTTGCTCCGTGGTTAGCTATTGAATAGGAACTTAGTTCCACTTATGAAAGAGCTGTATAAAGAAAGCCATCACTCTAATCAAAGCTTCTCCTTCTCTCAGCTGCGACAAGTGCTCCTGAGGTATAAGTCCAAGGGTCAAAGAACGTAGAACATAGAGACATAGAAGCACAGAAGCAGGCCATTTGGCCCATCTAGTCTGTGCTGACCATTTAAATGGCCTAGTCCCATTGACCTGCACCAGGATCATAGTCCTCCAAACACCTACCATCCATGAATCTATCCAAACTTCTCTTAAACGTTGAAATTGAAATTGTATCCACCAATTGCACTTGCAGCTCGTTCCACAGCCTCACCTCATGCTCCCCTTAAATATTTTAGCTTCACCCTTAACCCATGACCTCTATTTGGTGTCTCGCTCAACCTCACTGGGAAAATGGAGAAGGAACTTCTCTGTAAGTACTGGAAGACTCACTGAACAATTGCAATGTATATAGGTGGTTAGATAAACATTTAAGCAAGTATAGGAAAGTTGCACAGCTCTAACAATTCTCCACTCCAATCCAACAAACTATCCTGAACACTCTTCTTCCATTTTAAGTGTTCAGGGGCCGGGATAATGCCTTTTCAATATGTTTTGAGAATGTTCTTGAATTATTTCCCTGAACAACCAGATAGGTTGGAGGTCAGGGCGGTAAATGAAGGGTCTGGGGCGGGGGCCGATCGTCAGACTCTGCAGTCGAAGGGTAGTGAAATCCGTAAGTGGATGTCAGGATGGCAGATGCTGAGGATGAAAGCCAGTAAACCCCATGGGCAATAGCTGAGATTGACAGGCTCCACAGACAAGAATTAGTGAACCAACACTCCTCCCCACACCCCCATCCAATCCGTGGTCCCCTAAGGCCAGAAAATTGGAGGTCTGTGCAGCCAGGAGGCATGAGAGCCGGTGAACCCCACAAACCCATGACAGGAATCCTGGGGTTGATACCCAGAGGATGGCAAAATCCGGAAACCAACATCCAGGGATCAGTGAGTCCTGAGGTTCAGGCCCAAAAGATGAACCAGAGGTCTGCAAGTCTGTGTGTTCTAGGCCAGGGGCTGGAGGTTGAAGGCCTGATGTTAGCTATTCTGAGAGTTTGGAGCCAAGGACTCGTGGTCGGAGGTCTGATATCTGTGAGTTAGTGAGTCCAGGCCAGGGACTGGAGGTTGAAGGCCTGACGTTTTGCTTTTGTTGTTGTTGCTATGTTGACACTGGAATGTGTGCTGACTCTTACAGACTGAATCCTGAACATCCTTAGATTATGTTGGCTATTAATCCAAGTGATGCATTTTATTGTATGTGTCGATGTTCACATGATAAATAAACAAGTCTGAATCTGAACTTCTTGCTCAGACTGGGCGTCTGTTTTGGAAGCCTGGTGTAAATCATACCCAGGACATAGCCTGTGCATTGGAACTCACTGAGGCTTGTGCCTCAGTGTTGGAGATACGACGTTAGATCACAAGATCACAAGACAAAGAAGCAGAAGTAGGTCATTCGGCCCATCGAGTCTGCTCTGCCACTCCACCATGAGCTAAATTATTCTCCCAACTAGTTCCAATTTCCGGCTTTCTCCCCATATCCCTTGATACCCTGACTAATTAGATACCTATCAATCTCCTCCTTAAACACTCTCAATGATTGGGCCTCCACAGCTGTATGTGGTAATGAATTCCATAAATCCACGACCCTCTGGCTAAAAAAACTTCTCCTCATCTCTGTTTTAAATGGGTACCCTCTAATTCTAAGACTATGGCCTCTTGTCCTGGACTCACCCACCAAGGGAAACAGCCTTTCCACATCTACTCTGTCCAACCCTTTCAACATTTGAAATGTTTCTATGAGATCCCCTCTCATTTTTCTATACTCTAATGAATACAGTCCAAGAGCCAACAAACGCTCCTCATATGTTTGCCCCTGCATTCCAGGAATCATCCTCGTAAGTCTTCTCTGAACTCTCTCCAACATCATAACATCCCTTCTAAGACAGGGGGCCCAAAACTGCACACAGTATTCCAAACGAGGTCTCACCAGTGCCCCATAGAGGCTCATCGACACCTCCTTATTCTTATACACTATTCCTCTTGAAATGAATGCCAACATAGCCACAAATCAACCATTGAATAACAGAGTAGGCACAGAAGGCTAAGTGATCTTCTTCTGATCCTGGGTGCAAAATCTCTGAAGGCCTATCCTGGACCCAACATATAGATGCCATTTACAGGAGCCTGAATACACACACACAAAGTTTCAACAACAGCTTCTTCCCTTCTGCCATCACATTTCTGAAAGGACAATAAACCCATGAACACAACCTCATTGTTTTGCTCTCTTCTTGAACTACTTATTTTTATTGATATTTCTTATTGTAATTTATAGTAGTTGTTTTATATATTGCACTGTACTGCTGCTGTAAAGCAACAAATTTCATGACATATGTTGCAAGTGGTTCAATTTAACATAAGAGAACGTATACAGTATACAACCTGAAATTCTTGCTCTTCTCCGACATCCACAAAACAAGAAAGCCCATAGAATGAATGATAGAAACATTGGAACCCTCCCCCTACTTGCACCAACAGAAGCACTGACCTTCCCCCCCCCACCCACCATGCAGCAATAGCAAAAGCCCCCAAAAAGACCTTGATCTAGAGCCCATCAAAATCTACAGTCCATAACCCAGCACTTTGTTTTCTCAGATAGGCTCTCTCCCTCCATCCAGGGAGAGAGAGTTCTCCCCTACAGCAATGAGAATAGAGATCAGCAACTCGCTGTTCCGATGTTACAATCTTCCAGGTTGCTTCACCCCTCCACCCCCCTCCCACACACACGATTTCTCAGGGACCAACAGGCTCTCACTCTCCACTAAAAGACGGAGAGAGGGAGGGATTGCTCGAGCGCAGAGACCGATGGCAGCACACACCACCTGCTGTCTCAGTATTTCAGTCTCTACAGCACCTCAGCTGGCAAAATCAGCGAGGACCTGAGCCGTCTAATGGGCCGCCCATGAAGGCGCACATCTTCCAGGTCATTCCTGCAGAGAGCGAAGCGCCAGGCCGTACAGTTGGTCCGAAGACCCAGCGCTTGCGAAGAACCGTAGATTAAACTGTAGAATACAGACTCGGACAGAACCCCAACCAGCTAGAAAAGAAAAAAAAAAGACACAAGAGGGGAAGAATAAGCTGTTTCATGGATGGACTGAAGGACGCTGCCTGGGTCTTCAAAAACCCCTAATGCCATCTTTCCTAGTTCCTCCTCCTTCATTGATAATAAACCTGATTCTGATTCTGAGTACAAAATGGGGATTAGCGTAACATGAATCTTCAATAATTAGGCTTGGTTAGTAATGAAGAATAACTGTTAGGTTCCACAGATATTTACCTGGCTAAAACCGTGCCTTTAGAAGAGATGAGATAAAAATGAGGGTAAAGTTTAACTCAACAGTTCCTCAGGCTGAAGAAAGCATTCACGGTAGCTTAGTTGTTCGCAAATGCTTTACAGTACAGGCGACACGGGTTCAATTCCCAACGCTGCCTGTAAGGAGCTTGTACATTCCCCCCATGACCGTCCCACAGTCCAAAGACATGCCAGTTGATAGGTTGATTGGTCATTGTAAATTATCCAATGATTAGGCTAGGATTAGGGGCGATTGCTGGGCGACATGGCTCAAAGGGCTAGAAAGGCCTAATCCAATCTGTATCTCAATTTTAAAAAAGTAAAAAGAAATTTATGACTTCAATGCAACTTAAGTGATCACCATCAGGTCACAAGCAACAACCACTTCCTGTGAATTGATAGATCATTCATTCTGTGTGTGTGTGTGTGTGTATTTGTGTGTGTCTGTCTGTGTTTGTGTATATATGTGTTTGCATGCATTCATGTGTATCCCTGTGTCTGCCTGTCTGTCTGTACATGAGAGTGTGTGATTCGGTGTGTCTTGTGTTTTGTGTGTGTGTGTGTGTGTGTGTGTGTGTGTGTCTATATGTGTTTAGTTTCTCTTAATAAAAAGCAAGAGACAAGATTACAGAAGTGAAATTTTTAAAAATCTTCTAGAGCTTTCCAAAAGAGGATTACTGGGATTAATGCATTGAGGCAGGAAAACAAGTCAGCTCTCTAAATGATGCTTATCAAGATGACTACATTATAATTAATGCCTTAGTAGGCAGGTCAGTACAGGAACGAGGTAACCGGCGCAGAGACAGTGGAGGTTTCTAATTTCACTCTAACAGGGCCAGGTGACTGCATGAACACAAACTGTAAAATGAAAGTACAATAGAGGGGGAAGGTGGTCAGTCTCAACATTATCAGCTTCTCAAGTATAAATTCTGCTGGCTGGTTCTGTTTTGAAAGAGCATTGTATGAGTTTGATGAGGCATGTTATATCGTGGAAGAGCTGGATTTGCAAGTTTGCTGACAGAGGTATAAAGCTCCCCGGTTTCTGAGCAAGAAATAGACTGCTCCTTCATCAGTAACTGCCTGACCCACTTCTGAGCCAGAACGTTAACAGTTCAAACCCCAGTTCATCATTTGTAAGGAAAGAAATATAGCACCTTGAAATATACCTTAGGAGATTACGAATAATAAAGCAATACCTCAGATGGATAATCAGAGCTGTATTACAGCAAATATTTCATCCAGCTTGTGAGCTGCAAGGTCCCAAAATCAACAAAGAGATAGAGATCAGATTATCTGTTCAGTTAATGTTGTCTGTGAGAACAGTATTAGTCAAAGAACACTAACACACAGAACAGACCCTTCAGCCCATTGATTCGCTGCACCTGCGCCTGGACCTTTGCCGTCCATACCCCTCCAATCCATTTACCTATCTAAATTTCTCTTAAATGCTGAAATCAAATCCGCAACCATCACTTCATCGGGCAGCTTATTCCACACTCTCACCACCCTCTAAGTGAAGATGTTCCCCCTCATGTTCCCAAACATTTCATCTTTCACCCTTAACCCATGACCTCTAGTTCTAGTCTCACCCGACCTTAGTGAGAAAAGCCTGCTTGCAATTATCCTATCTATATCCCTCATCATTTTGTATACTTGTATCAAATTTCCCATCAGTCTACTGCGTTCTAGGGGATAATATCCGAACCTATTTAACCTTTCCCCATAAATCAATTGGAAAACAGATTATTATCTGAATGGTGGCCGATTAGGAAAAGGGGAGGTGCAACGAGACCTGGGTGTCATTATACACCAGTCATTGAAAGTGGGCATGCAGGTACAGCAGGCGGTGAAAAAGACGAATGGTATGTTGGCACTCATAGCAAGAGGATTCGAGTACAGGAGCAGGGAGGTACTACTGCAGTTGTACAAGGCCTTGGTGAGACCACACCTGGAGTATTGTGTGCAGTTTTGGTCCCCTAATCCGAGGAAAGACATTCCTACCATAGAGGGAGTACAAAGAAGGTTCACCAGATTGATTCCTGGGATGGCAGGACTTTCATATGATGAAAGACTGGATCGGCTAGGCTTATACTCTCTTGAATTTAGAAGATTGAGGGGGGATCTTATTGAATGTATAAAATTCTAAAGGGATTAGACAGGCTAGATGTAGGAAGATTGTTCCCGATGTTGGGGAAGTCCAGAACGAGGGGTGACAGTTTGAGGATAAAGAGGAAGCCTTTTAGGACCGAGATGAGGAAAAACTTCTTCACACAGACAGTGGTGAATCTGTGGAATTCTCTGCCACAGGAAAGAGTTGAGGCCAGTTCATTGGCTATATTTAAGAGGGAGTTAGATATGGCCCTTGTGGCTAAAGGGATCAGCGGGTATGGAGGGAAGGCAGGTACAGGGTTCTGAGTTGGATGATCAGCCATGATCGTACTGAACGGCGGTGCAGGCTCAAAGGGCCGAATGGCCTACTCCTGCACCTATTTTCTATGTTTCTATATCAGGTCCTCAAGTCCCAGCAACATCATTGGAAATTTTCTCTGCACTCTTTCTATCTTACTGATATCTCTGCTGCAGGTAAGTGACCAGAACTGCACACAATGCTCACCACTGGCTTATGCAACTTCAAAATAACATCCCAACTCCAATACTTAATACCTTGATTTGTGAAGGCCAATATGGCAAAAGCTCCCTTTACCCCCCTTTTCTACCTATGATGCCACTTTCAAGGAGTTATGCATCTGTATTCTCAGAAGTCATGGAAAGCCACCCTAAATTTCCTAGATCCAGGGATAATTAGAATCCACGAGAGAGAAGGTAGAAGTCAAAGAGTAATAGAGTAATAGAGTACGGAAAGAGGCTCTTCAGTCTAATGTCCATGCTCGCCAAGATACCCAACTAAAGTAGTCCCGTTTGCCCATGTTTTGCCTATATTCTTCCAAATCTTTCCTATCTGTGAACCCATCCAAGTCTCTTTTAAGTGAAATTGTACCTGCTTCATTGTCCCATCTTTGCTCTAATCTATAATCTAAGAAGTTGCTCCTTTTAAATCTTTCCCCTTTCACGGTAAACCTATACCTTATTGTTTTTGTTTCCCTGACTGTGTACCTTGCAAAAGTGAGTGCCTCTATAAGGTCACCTTACAAGCAGTGAAGTTTCCTAGTCTTGTATCCAAAGGCTGCATTTATGGGACGCTAATATGTGCTTGTATTCCATTGTGATAAATCTTATCGGGAATCTTTGAAGACATAAAGCCATTAATAGGAATGTAAATGTTGCGCTTGTCCTATTTTATATATGAATATTTATGCGATGATCATGTGCAGTGTGCACTTATAGAAATGTTGAATGATGCGGTGTTAGTTGGGTATGTCATCTGAAGAGCTAAGTTACAACATAATTGGCTCTATTTTTCCTTACTCATTCATGCAGACATCCCATCCGATCAGGCATTTAGCAAGACATCACTATCAAGCCTCTGGCATGTAATGTTGCTGGTCCTATTAATTGAGAGCTCCTAACAGTTTTACAAAAATTATGCAGGCAGTCAGCGCAAAACTCGACACAAATTTGCTATGTGGTTACAAAAAGTGAGCATTAATCCTTTATTCAGACCTTGAAAATGTTTCAACTTGTTTTGTGCTTTGTTTTATCATCTGTTTATTATATTTTTCATGCTGAAATACATATTCCTTTTCACTCAATCATCCACTGTGTAAGTTCGTGTCGACCTTTGTGGCTTAAATAACTGGTAGTGTTTGGGCTTGCAAACATCTTTCTAAAATTTCATCCCATCTCAGAGCCGTCAAGGAACTGATTCCTTAACTGGATTGGATACAAAGATTACTTTCCCACATCCCTCTTAAACGGTCAAAATTAAATATATAAATGCAAGAGATTCTGCAGTGGCTGGAAATCCAGAGTAACACACACACAAATTAATGGAGGAAATCAGCAAGTCAGGCATCATCTATGCAGAGGTATAAAGAGTCAATGTTTCGGGCCAAGATCCTTCATCAGGATTCCCCTCACAAATATGTCCAAAGATCAAATGCATACTTGAACCACATATGTTATACCAACGGTCTGATGCATTAACCCTGGCTGCTCCGTAAGATGGAAGCTGACCAGATTGTCATTCAGCACTTTTCTGCTCCCTTCAACTTCTGGTAATTTCTCCATTCCCCCCCCCACCCTTTTTCCATTCTCCATTCTGACTCCCTTTTTCATCTCCTCACCTGCCTTTGATGCCCACTCCTTCCCTCTCTATGGTCCACTCTCTCCCCTATCAAATTCCTTCTTATTCACCCCTTTATATTTTCCACTGATCACTTCCTAGCTTCTCACTTTATCCCACCTACATTCCCCCTCCCTGACTTCATCAATCACCTGTCATCTTGTGCTCCTTCCCCTCCCTTCCCTTCTTATTTTGGCTTCCTCCCCCGTCCTTTCCAGTCCCAATGAAGGGTCTCGGCCAGAAACTTTAGCTGTTTATTCCCCACCATAGATGCTGACTGACCTGCTGAGTTCCTCCAGCATTTTGCATGTGTTACTCTGGATTTCCAGCACCTGCAGAATGCTTTATGTTTATGATTTTCTGCTCGGTTGAAGCTGTTCAGTCTTTCTCCACAGGTGAAATCTCAATGATGTGTTTGCCAAGTTATCTGCGCTGCTGCCTGCTTCCCCTTTCTTCCTGACCCCAACAACTTTTGCATAATCGCCCAGGAGGCCACACACGTTTGCTAACAGCCACCTGGCCAGCCATTCTATTGTAGCAGTGAACATGACACTTCACAGCGACAATGATCGGGGTTCCATTCCAGCCCCTTTCTGTAAGGAATTTGTATGATCTCCCCAAGATCGCTTGGGTTTCCTCCCACATTCAAAAAATGTATGGGTTAGGGTCCGTAAATCGTGGGCATTCATTGTTGGCACCAGAAGCGTGGCAACAATTGTGGACTGCCCTGATCAAATATTCATGTTGGTCATTGAAACAAAACACTGCATATCATTGTCTGTGTTGATGTTGCAATGTACATATGACAAATAGAGCTAATCTTAATTTAATTTTAATCTCAATTCTTCCTCTATGTTTCTACCTGTTTGTTTATTTCACCTTAATGGCACGAAAAAGGACCAAAAGTTTTTTTTTATTTATTCATTTACGGGACGTGGGCATTGCCATCTAAGCCAGCATTTATTGCCCATCCCTCATTGCCCTTGAGCAGGTGGTGATGAGCTGCCTTCTTGAACCACCGCAGTCCCTGAGGTGGAGGGACACCCACAGTGCTGTCAGGGAGGGAATTCCATGATTTTGACCCAGTGACAATGAAGGAACGGTGATATGTTTCCAAGTCAGGATGCTGAGTAAATTGGAGGGGAATTTCCAAGTGGTGGTGTTCCCAGGTATCTGCTGTTCTCATCCTTCTAGATGGTAGTGGTCGTGGATCTGGAAGGTGCTGCCTTAGGAATTTTGGTGTGTTGTTGCAGTGCATCTTGTAGTCAATGGTGGAGGGATTGGATGCTTGTGCAAGGGGTACCAATCAAGTGGGCTGCCTTGTACTGGATGGTATCAAGCTTCTTGAGTGTTGATGGAGCTGCACGCATCCAGGCAAGTGGCGAGTGTTCCATTACCTGGCCTGAGCCTTGTAGATGGTGGATAGGCTTTGGGGAGTCAGGAGGTGAGTTGCACTCCACAGGATTCCCATCCTTTGACCTTCTCTGGTTGCCACGATGTTTATATGGCTAGACCAGCTTGGTTCCCTGTCAATGGTAACCCGCGTGATGTTGATAGTAGGGGATGGTTAGTGTCCCAATGTATGTTAACCACACAATAATGTTCCAAAGTTGTTGGAAAGACTAGATCAAAGCCATTACGCTAGACCTGGGGGATCTTTTAACAGCAATGAGAAGATTATGAAGCATCACATCAATTAGACTAGATGTTCTACACTTTCTCGCTTCAGGGTGATATAAAAATATGAAATGTTTCACATCTGAAATATAACAGGGGAATTACTGTTATTGTGTAACAGGCCAAGGAGCATCTGGCAGATGAAAGGGAGAGGAATCCTTTACCAGAAGCTGCATGGCTGTTCTTTCATTTACATCAGCATCTGCATGTTGTGAGGTGTAGTAACATGGTGCATTATGTTAGTGGGTTGGCAATTCAGGAAACTGTCCGACTGAGATGGAGATATGACATGCTGTCATGCTAGCTAGGTAATTTAGATTCAGCTGATAACCAACACGGGAATAAAAGACTACTACATTTATCAGGACATTGCCTAGATGAGAGAATATCTCCTATGAGGAAATGTTGGGCAAGCTGGGGCTTTTCTCTTTGGAGTGAAGGAGGGTGAGAAGTGATTTGATAGAGGAGTACAAGATAAGAGGCACAGAACAAATGGACTGTCAGAGACTATCTCTCTGGGCAGAAATGGCCAATATGATGATTGGAGGCAAGTATAAGGTGAAGTTTTTTGACACAGTGTGCAGAATGTGCTAGCAGGGCTGGTAGATGCAAATACATTAGATATATTTAAGAGTCTCTTAGATAGGCACATGGATGATAGAAAAATGGACGGGGGTGTGTGTATGTGTGTGTGGTGGGTGGGGGGAGGGTTAGATTGATCTTAGAGTAGGTTAAAAAGTCAGCACAACATCATAGCCAAAGGGCCTGTACTGTACTAAGTTCTAAGTTCTCTGACACTGCTGAGATTACCAATGAGTAGGCTCTATCATGACACTATTGGCCTGCAAAACAACATCTGCCAGTGTCAGTCTTGTCTGCTTGGGATATTTGAAACCTTATAGCTGATTGTTCCAACAATCTGCAGCGCGCATCCTAGCTACCTGCAGCAATCTCTGCCTCATCTGTCTTCCTACACCTTGCCCTGCTGTGGGGTCCACCTGTACACAGGGCTCTGTTAGGAAGATCACTGCACTGTGGAATCCCACAAGCACAAGAGACTGATGTGCAACCCTCCCCCACCCCACCTCTCTCCTGCATTCTCTTAAGATTCAAGAATGATTATTGTCATTATTAAGTACACTAGAGTAAAGGAGAACTGTTGGGCTATCTATTGTATTCCTTTGGGCTTGTCCATTGTACCTGGTCCTCCCAATGTGGAGTCCGTTCATCCCTTCCTACTAACTCTCTCCTGACACATTCCCTGCAACTGACAGAAGTGCTACACTTACCCATTCACCTCCATTCAGGGGCTCAAACTGTCCTTCCAGGTGAGGCAACACTTCACCTGTAAATCTGTTGGGATCATCTATTGTATCTGGGCTCCCAACGCAGCCTCCTCTAAATGAATGAGATCCAACGTAAATTGGGGGACTGCTTTGTCAAGCACTTGCATTCCTTCCACCAAGTGCAGAATTTCCTGGTGGCCAACCATTTTAATTCCTATCCCCAATCCTGTTCTAACCTGATTTTGCCACGATGAGGCCACTCTCAGATTGGAGGGGCAACACCTCATATTCCACCTGGATAGCTTTCAACCTGATGGCATGAAAATCAATTTCTGCTTCCAGAAATTAATTTTTCTTTTTTTTTCCTTTTCCTTTCTCCCTTCCCTCTTCTTCTGTCCTCATTCTGGCATCATACCTCTTCTCCTCACTTGCCTATCACCTCCCCCTCCGCCTCTCTTTCTTCCCTTTCTCCTATGGTCCACTCTCCTCCCCTATCAGAATCCTTCTTCTCCAGTCCTTTACCTTTCCCACCCACCTGGCTTCACCTATCACCTAGCTTGTCCTCCTTCCCATCCTCCTACATTTTTACTCTGGCATCTTCACCCTTCCATTCCAGTCCTGATGAAGGGTCTCAGCCTGGAACATCAAATGTTTATTCATTTCCATAGACGTGCTGAGTTCCTGAAGCATTTTGTGTGTATTGCTGTGGATTTCCAGCATCTGCAGAATCTCTTGCGTTTATGTGAAGGAGAACAAAATGATTGTTACTCCGGATCCGATGCAGCATAAAATAAACACAATTAGTCAAAAGACTATAAAAAAACAAATAAAAACACAATTACTATCATTATAAAAGCAATGCTATAAATTGCAATGTACAAGCAACTGAGAGTTGCTGTATCCACATAAGATTAACTTATGTACAAGACTGATTGATGTATGTAAATAATGTGATACTAAGTGCAGGATTATCTGTACATAAACTGACTTTGACAGGGACAAGGTGACTCTTAGCAAGGCGAATTCTTCTCAGTATCAGCAAGGCAAATGGAAATACCGTAAGGCAGCGTCTGTAAGTGTGCGTATGAGATATGGAGTGGCCGTGCATGGGGGAATGAATGGAGCCAAGGGGCTGTGGAAAGGAGAGGTTGATGTGATTGTAGTGGTGGTGGGAAGTCAGGCCTGCCTTTTAATCTGCTGTCTGATGAAGTGGTAATTCTTCTGGCACTCCTCCCAGCCACCATGAGGGTAAAAGCCCAGCATTTGGAAGCTTTCTGTATGGTACAGATCCCGTTACAGCAATGATTCTGGGTACAAACCAAAAGATGTGTTGACATCATCATTTACTGCGGAAGATCTTATTGGGCACTAGCACGACACTCATGTTGTCATTGGGTTAGAGTGAATTAAATTTTGTGACAGAAGTTCTGTAACTCACATTCAGATTCATTTATTTATCATGTTGACATCAAAACATACAGTGAAATATGTGGTTTGCGTTAGCAACCAGAACAGCCTAAGGATGTGCCGGTGGAAGTCACCATATGTTCCAGTATCAACATAGCGTGCCCACCATGTAAAGCAGAACAACACAAGCTGCAGCGATAGCAAAAACGAAACCAAACAGACAGCAACAGCAAAACAAACCCATTCCTCCCCCCGCCCCCCCCCCCACTGCCACCCACTCACTCACACACATAGAATGGCATCCTGCCCCATGACAGGCCTCCAGTCCTTGGCCCAGACTCACAGATTCGCAGAAATCAAGCCTCTGACCTCCAGCCCTTGGCCCAGGCTCACAGATTCACAGAAATCAAGCCTCTGACCTCCAGCCCTTGGCCCAGACTCACAGATTCACAGATATCGGGCCTCTTGCCCTCAGGGGCCTCTACCTCCGGACTTGCCAACTTTGGTCTACAACACGCGGGCTTCTGCCTCCAGATTCACCAAGCCCTGCACTTTGAAGAAAGAGTAATCTGAAGTGTTGTTCCATAAACTGGCATCAACACCGGGGAGGAATAGTCTTCTTTGCTATAAATTTATGATTCTATGCATAATTCAAGGAATGAGGGAGTTACCCAAGTTCATGAGTCATGCAAGGACTTTCACGGACTATGCTCATGTTCTCAATATTACTTATTACTTCTTTGTATTTGCACAGTTTGTCTTATTTTGTACGTTGGTTGTTTGTCAGTCTTTGTTGTGCAGTTTTTCATTAATTCTATTGTACTTCTTTGTATCTACTATGAATGCCTGCAAGAAAATGAGGTATACGTAGTTTGGTAATAAATTTACTCTGAACTAATTAGCTAGTGTAATCATTGACGATAAAGCACCCTGTGATGTGCTGAGACACTGAACAGTGTGAAAGAAATTTTCCTGTTCCAACAGATGTGCATGTAGTTCAGAACACCAGAAGGATGAAATATGTTTGTGTATGGAATGCCAGTCTCCCAGGTGTAAAATAATCCTTCAATTGACAACTAATGTGTGAACCTGGCTTTTGAGGGTTTATGTTTCACGTGGGCTAGGAAGATGAATCACGCAGAACATCAGTGAAGAGGAAATCCCTGGCACACATCAGACAAAGGATTAATTCTTTCATCCCTGTAGGATCAGGTACACTCTGTGCCACTTTATTAGGTACACCTGTACGCTGCCTTATAACTAATCAGCCAATCATGTGGCAGCAACTCAATCCATAAAAGCATGCAGATATGGTCAAGAGGTTCAGAGAGCATACATCAGAATGGGGAAGAAATATGATCTAGATGACTTTGACTGTGGAATGGTGCTGGTGCCAGATGGGGTGGTTTGGGTATTTCAGAGACTGCTCATACACAACAGTCTCTAGAATTTACAGAGAATGGTGCAGAAACAAAATAAAAATTCCAGTGAGCAGCTTTTCTTTGGAAAAAAAGCACCTTGTTAATGAGAGAGGTCAGAGGAGAATGGCCAGACTTCAAGCTGGCAGGAAGGCGACAGTAACTCAAATAACCACACGTTACATCAGTGGTGTGCAGAAGAGCATCTGTGAATGCATAACACGTTGAAGCTTGAAGTGGGTGGGCTACGCCAACAGAAGACCATGAACATACTCTCGGTGGCCACTTTATTACACACAGCAGGTGCCCAATGAAGTGGTCACTGTGTGCCTAAAGAGTGCAAGACTGCTAGAGGAGCCGTTACAGTGAGTGCTGTTTTAACCTCTCGCTGAGGCCCCACAGCACAGGATCAGAAAAAGCTGCAGAAGGATATAAAGTCAACCAGCTCCATCATGGGCACGAACTTCTCCACCTTATAGCACACCTTCAAAAGACAAGAAAGCAGCATCCACTGTCCAGGGCATGCCCTCTTCTCATTACTATCACCAGGGAGGAGGTACAGGAGCCTGAAGACACACACTCAAAGCTGTAGGAACAGTTTTCCCCCCTCTGCTATCATATTTCTGAATGGTCCATGAACCCATGAACAACACCTCATTGTGCTGCTCTCTTTTTGTACGATTTATTTATTATATATATATTCCTTTACTGAAACATAGTCATGGAGTAACACCACAAAGAAGTAGGCCCTTCAGTCCAACTAGTCCATGCCAACCACAGCATGGTAGCCCCAGATTCCCGCACTCGGTCTAGACCTCTCCAAGTCCCTCCTCTCCATGTACCTATCAAAATATCTTTTACATGTTACAATTGTACCCACTTTGATCACTTCCTCTGGTAGCTCATTCCAGGGACTCATTACCCTCCATGGAAAGGAATTACTTCTCAGATGTCTTTTAAATCCTGTATCTGTACTCTCTAGTTTTGGACTCCCCAATCCTGGGGAATAGATGATGACCTTATCCATAGCTCTCATGATTTTATGAATATCTGTGAGGCCATCCACATTTTCCTAAACTCCACGGATTGAAGGTCTTGCATTGCTAACTTCTCCCTATAGCTTCTATAGTTCTGAGGCGGGGCGAAGTCAAGATGGTGCTAAACAGCCACTTTGTTGCTTTCATTTCGGAAACAGCTTTATTTCTGTCTTTGATATCGCTCTTTTTTCCCCTTTTCAGGGTGTGGGGTGTTCTTTTGAAGACCTTGACCTGGAGCTACACTCTGACTTTGGTTGTTTGCGAGAATGGGGCCCGCTCTCAGGGTTTCACAACCAGCCATTTTTTGATGTGCCAAGGATGCGACCTGGAAGACTAACACACCTTCAGGGTTCCGGGATTTCATGGCTGTGGGGACATGCTGTTTCTCGGCCGGTGCCCCTGACTGAAGCGTCACGGGAGAACACGGAACATCGGGAGCAGCGGGTTAGCTGCCGGGGGGTTGTGTGTCCGGAGAACTGTGCCTTTATGGGGCTGACTCTCTGGGCGCAGAGCTCGAAAAAGCGACGCAACAGACTTTTAACATTGCAAATCAGAAAGTGGTTTGTCATGTGTCCCCTCTCGCTGTGAAATGGGGACACCTCTTTTTCCCTTATTAAGGAGAGAGAGAGCCTGTGGTATGTTGCATTATCAGGTGAACGAGTAGTTTTTGGGGCACTGCAAGTCTGTGTCTTTATTAATGTTTTGTTGCACGCTTGAGTGCTCGGTGGAGGGTGCTGATGCTTTTTTGCTGATGGGGTGGGGGAGTCATTGCCTTGCTGCTGCTTGTGTGTGGGAGGGACTTTGGGGTTCTAACACTTAACTGTCATACAAGACACTTCTCTTTTTGTGGATGTCTGTGAAGAAAAAGAATTTCAGGATGTATATTATATACCTTTCCCATACATTAAGTGCACCTATTGAACCTAACTCAGACCTCCTAGTCCAGGCAGCATCTTTGTTGACCTTCTCTGCACCCTCTCCAGCTTAACAATGTCTTTCCTCTTACAGGGGGACCAAAACTGTTCAAGTATTCCAATAACTTGTCCAACTGCAGCATAATATCCCTATTCCTAAACTCCATGATGAAGGCCAACATGTCCACCTTCTTCACCATCTTGCTTCATGCAGAGTAGCTGTCTTGCCTCCAAGGAAAGTCAGTCAGTCAATTGGCGAAGGGAAGGACTGCTTGGGAGGAATGGAATGTGATCTGCCCCCCTCAGATTTCAGTGCACATTGGGACCTTTCATTTTGATTCTCATCTCGTTCTGCTGGCCTTCATGTCCTTCTGCACGTACATATTGGGTACGTACATGTCCTCAGGGGCAAATGTTCCTGTGTCGACAATCTCCTCCACCTGGAAATGTTTTCTGAACGGTCCATGAACCCATGAACATCACCTCACTAATTTGTTTTCTTTTTGTACAATTTGTTTATTCTATGCATACATTCCTCATTGCAACTTACAGGATTTTTTTGTGTATTGTGTTGCCTGCAAGACAACAAATTTCATAACATACGTCAGTGATAATAAACCTGATTCTGATTCTGTTTCTGAGGTGATTGACAAAAATTGATTTTGTTGATACTAAACAGATTACATGATTACATGGAAAGGTTTTGAGAGATATGGATCAAATGTGGGCAAATGAGACTTACTTAAATAGACATCTTGGTTGGACATTGGGCTGAAGACCTGTTTCTGTGCTGTATGACTCAATGACTATATGACTCAACTCTGAAGAAAGGTGGTTGATGTGAGTACACAATCTTCACAGGAGTAGCAAAGTACTGTAATAGAAACAGGAGTGGTAGACAAATTGGAGAGACGGCTTCAGGACACCAGAGGGAGAGATTTATAAACCAGAGAAAAAAACACTTGGCTTGCCAGGCAGCATCAATGAGAGAAAGACAAAGGTTAGTGAATGCTCGGTGAGATGTTGGTGTAGAAGATCCCAGCAACGTAAAGCAGATATCTTAGAATGAGCAAGGTGCCACTGTTTAGCAAGAGAAGGTATGCAATGTGGGGAGCATCAAGTGTACATGTTAGTGATTTGGATGAAGGAATTGATGGCTTTGTAGTCAAGTTTGCAGATGATACAAAGGTAGGTAGTGTTGTGGAAACAAGGAGTCTGCAGAAGGACTTGGACAGATTAGAAGAAAGGGCAAAGAAGTGTCAGATGGATACAGAGTATGGTCATGCACATCAGTGGAAGGAATAAAGACATCGACTATTCTCTAAATAGGGAGGAAATTCAGAAGTCGGAAGTGCAAAGGGACTTGGAAGTCCATCTGCAATGATCCCTAAAGGCAAAATCACAGATTGAGTCAGTAATCTGTGACAAAAGTAGGACCCTTTGGGAGTGATCTTTGGCAGGATCTCAAGATGAAGGTGGGAAATATTCCTGGAGAAATAAAATGATAGTTGGAGAGCACACCAAACAGTTGATGTGCCCAGAGAGTGATGGATATTTTGAGGATATATCAACAACGTAAGAAAAAGCTGTGGTTATCCTGAGAGGAAAAGGTGACATTAAATTTCATTCCTGTCTTGATACAGGATTTCTCACAGATGCTCCTCAGCTCACTGAGGTCCTCCTGCAGGTTGTTGTTTCTCATGTTCCATTTTTTCCCCAAAAGTGTGTTGAGTTTTGATTAACCTCAAAGTGAGTTATTAATTTTGTCAGTTGTAATTTCACTCTAGTGCATCTACTGTAATTCTGCAGTCACTAAGCTTAAGACACTCTTTTGTCTTTTTCATGAAATTCGATCTCGTTAATATGCAGGAACCTGCTAACAGCGAAGAGATTCTCCCAGCATCCAACCAGAGGTTGCTGTTTATAGATTTCTGTCCTTGGAACCCACCCAGCTACCTGGGTTCCAGCAATTTGCTAATTTTCATTTAACATAGAAACATAGAAACATAGAAAATAGGTGCAGGAGTAGGCCATTCGGCCCTTCGAGCCTGCACCGCCATTTATTATGATCATGGCTGATCATCCAACTCAGAACCCCGCCCCAGCCTTCCCTCCATACCCCCTGACCCCCGTAGCCACAAGGGCCATATCTAACTCCCTCTTAAATATAGCCAATGAACTGGCCTCAACTGTTTCTTGTGGCAGAGAATTCCACAGATTCACCACTCTCTGTGTGAAGAAGTTTTTCCTAATCTCGGTCCTAAAAGACTTCCCCTCTATCCTCAAACTGTGGCCCCTCGTTCTGGACTTCCCCAACATCAGGAACAATCTTCCTGCATCTAGCCTGTCCAATAAAGAAACTCTGTTGTTTGATCATTCAGGATCCTTGTAATTACATGATATTAATCCCTGGGTGAAACTCATTGAAGTATGTGCAAATGGGTATTATGGGATATTGAAGAGTATTCCTTTGAAATAAATGAAAGAATGTTTAAAGTTAAATTACATATTAAAGGGCACTTTGACATCCAGCTTTGTTTGTGAATTTCATAAATAAAACTGCAGATAAAGTTCATTCTGTTTTCTGTACACACCATATTGTGCCGACTCTTTAACCTACTCTAACATAATTTCCAACCCTTTCCTTCCACATATCCATGTGCCTAGCTATTACTCTCTCAATATAATTACTAATAAAGCAACCAGCAGCATCCAGATGGAAAGTTGGGTCACGTTACCTGTGAACTACATTTTACTATTCGTGCCAGACATTCTGGACTGTTATTCGCAGTTTAGTGGGGAAGAAGGTTGCAGGTTCATATTTCACCTGCAAAATCTTGAGCTCCCGATTAAAGGTGGCACTTGTACACAGCAAGCACACTTAAACCACGACCTCTAGTTTTGCTCTCATCCAGCTTCATTGGAAAGAGCCTGTTCCATTTATCCTATCTATACCCCTCATAATTGTGTATGCCTCTAACAAATCTTCCCTCATTCTCCTGCGCTCCAGGGATTAGAATCCTAATTTATTCATCCTTTCCCTATCACTCAGGCCCTCAAGTCCCAGAATTGCCCAGAAACTACTACAATCTACTGATCAGTGATCAGGAATTAAGCAATGGCTGTGGAATTAGAGAAAACAAAAGTCTTGCATTGTGGGTGCAAGGGTGGAGGCAGCCATTTTGTGAGACTGCTCTTGCAGCTGCCATTTTATGAACTGATTCTTGCTCAGGGATAACTTCATCTGAGCTACTGAATATGGACACAATGAGTCTTCTGCTGAGACCATTTTCAGATAGGAAGCTCTTTATTATGTAAATAATAAAGGCTTGCAGAAGGAACAGCCTGTGATCAGGTCATCTGGGGCTAGTGTTTGGCTGACTTGGTTGGATTGGTTTAGACAGAGTTGAACAGAACAGAAGATATCACCGCAGGCACAATGCTAAAGGGAGAATCATAAAGCAATACCGCTTGTGGACTTGGGCCACATCCAATGAGAAGCTGACACAGGTCAGTCAGGTGACCTTGAACCCACAAAATTAAAACATCAGAGGTTGATTGAATAAGGAAAAGAATAAGGCTTAAGGATTTTGGGAGCACAAGCAGCAACGATTCTGTGGAGACCAACCATCACAGATGTGGGTGACCCATGTCGGAGACTTGGAGACTATATCGGGATTATGAAGGCCTGGCCTGCACAGACTCCTTTTCCTGGTGTTATCTTTTCACTTCATGGAGGGTCAAGGAATCCTAGTGCGTGTGCACAAGGGTTTTGAGTTTTTGTAAATTTATGTGTTTGTTAACTGAGCCCATAAAGGTACTTGTCAGTAAATACAGATTTCCTCTATGCCTAACTGATAATTATTATTAAGGGTTAATCCTTGTAATACTAGCAACATACTTGTAACATTTTTCTGTACTCTTTCAATCTTATTGATACCTTTCCTGCAAGTAGGTTACAGAACTGCACACAATACTACAAATTAGACATTACCAACACCTTATTCAACTTCAACATTACATCCCAACTCCTTTCTTTCCCCCTCCCCCTTTCTTTCTCCCTAGGCCTCCCGTCCAATGGATCCTCTCATATCCCTTTTGCCAATCAACTGTCCAGCTCTTGGCTCCATCCCTCCCCCTCCTGTCTTCTCCTATCATTCCGGATCTCCCCCTCCCCCTCCCACTTTCAAATCTTTTACTATCTCTTCTTTCAGTTAGTCCTGACGAAGGGTCTCGGCCCAAAACGTCAACTGTACTTCTTCCTGTAGATGCTGCCTGGCCTGCTGCATTCACCAGCCATTTTGTATGTGTGTTGCTTGAAATTCCAGCATCTGCAGATTTCCTCATGTTCCTGTACTCAATACTTGATTTATTAAGGTCAATGTGCCAAAAGCTTCCTTTACGATCTTTTGGCACATTACAACCTATTATTGCAAATTGACTTTACCTTTCTATCTCCAGTATTGTATGACTTGAAAAGTAAAAATGATCTTCATTTTTAATAGAATTAAAGAAAGATTTGTTTTATTTGTCACATCTACATCAAAACACAGTCGTTTGCATCAGCGACTAACGCAGTCTCAGGATTGTGCTGGGGGTAGCCCATAAGTGACACTATGTTTCCAGTGCCAACCTAGCATGCTTATAACTTCGTAGCCCTAACTTATACATCTTTGGAATGTGGGAGGAAACCAGAGCACCCAGAGGAATCCTACCCAATCATTTGGAAAACTTATCATCTGTGTTGTTCTGCCAAACATTGTGGGCATGCTATGTTGACACTGGAGTGTGTGTGACACGTGAGGACCACCCAACACATCCTTAGGTATGTTGGTTGTTAACGTCAACAACACCTTTCACTGTATGTTTCCATGTACGTGTGATAAATAAAGCTGAACCAGAACTGGAACATACAAACCCCTTACAGACAATGGCAGGAATTGAACCCGGTTCACTGGCTGCTGCTATCATAGCATTAGAGTAACCACTATGCTAGCTTGCAAGTAAGTACGTGAAGTGCATACTGCTGTTACAGCAGAGTGAGATTTTGCCTTGCTTGTGTCACTTCCAACAGACAGATTAATTTTTAGTTTTATACCACCGCTGTCATCGGGAAGGAGGTACAGGAGCCTCAAGTCCCACACCACCAGCTTCAGGAATAGTTATTACCCCTCAACCATCAGGTTCTTGAACCAGAAGGGATATCTTCACTCACCCCAACACTGAATTGATTCCATAACCTATGGACTCACTTTTAAGGACTTTTCAACTCATGTTCTTGATATTTATTGTTTATTTATTTATTATTATCCTTTTCCTTTTCTTTTTGTGTTTGCATAGTTTGATGTCATTTGCACATTGTTTGTCTGTCTCTGTTGTGTTATGTTTGTCATTGATTCTGTTGCGTTTCTCTCTATTTACTGTGAATGCCTGCAAGAAAATGAATCTCTGGGTAGTATATGATGACATATATGTACTTCGATAATAAATTTACTTTGAACTTTGAACTTTTAGCTTTCAGTAGCCACATGGCAAGCTTCGTTTATTGGGAGAATTATATTTATACAATGGCTTCAGCATTACTGTCAGATAGAAAATGTGGAAGTTTTCCTGGAAGTGTGAGACGGACTGAGTAAAGGCTTCTGTTGCAGAAAAGAAAATCAGACAGGATGCAAGCATCCTGCCATATTGTCACGGTTTATATTGCTGTATGTGGTAAACCCAAGTTCTGCCTCATAGTGTTCAACTGATCAAAGGTGTGAAATGTACAAGCAGAATCAGGTTTATTAACACTTAGATAATTTATTATGTCATTTGCTATCACTTAAATAATAAACCAGGCCATTGGGTGGATAGGTTCTTGGTTAGTCAGGGCGCGAAAGGTTACGAGATGGCAGGAGAATGAGGTTGAGATGGAAATGGATCAGCAATGATGAAATGGCAGAGCAGACTTGATGGGCTGAACGGCCTCATTCTGCTGCTATGTCTTATGGTTTTATGAATCTGAATCTGAGGCTTCCGTCGGTCAGAGTTGAACATGGATACTTCAGCTTAGCAGTCTCGATGTGCCAGCTAGGACAGTACAATATGGAGAGCAGGCTGTTGCCCATGTGGCAAGCTCCCCCTCTCCGCACACCTGATGAACCCAAAGGAACGGCAGAGACCAATACAGTTTGGTACCAGAAGGTTGCAGGAGTTGTCAGTCAGTGTTGAACTCAATGCTGGACTGCCTTAGGGACTCCAGCTCCCGATTTTTCCCTCGGGGTTTACTCCCAAAGCCTTCACTGTGAGTGGGTAGAGCCACAGGTCAGCAGAGGTTTGAGATCAGAGTTTTCCTTCTCTTAGATGAGCTGCCAACCATGACTGATAAGCCCCATCTGCACAAAGTGACTGGTTTTAAGGCCAGTAACCTGCCTTTGCCCCTTCTCCTGTCAGTAGAAACGGTTCCGCTGGGCTTAGTAGCTAAGCCACATGTGAAGGCCAGGAGCTGATTGTCAGTGGCTATTTGAGGCGCATTCCATTGGGAGCATTTAATAGGTAGTGGGAGCTTGTCCCCATTACCACCCCCAGCAGTAACAAACTTAAGGAATCAGGTCTTTTGGGGTATGCCATGAGATTTGTTGTTTTGTGACTGTAGTACAGTGCAGAGACATAACAATTACTGCGAGTTATATCATAATAAGCAAACAAATAAATAAATTGTGCAATAGAGGAATAACAAGGTAGTGTCCATGGGTTCATGGACCATTCAGATATCTGAAGTGGAGGAGTAGAAGCTATTCTGAAAACAGAGTGTGAAACTTTTGGCTCCTATATCTCCTCTCAAATGGTAATAAGAAGAGGGCATGTCCTAGATAGTGAGGGTGCTTAATGATGGATGCTGCCTTCTTGAAGCACACCCTCTTGAAGATGTCCTTGACTGTAGGAAAGGATGTGCTTGTGATGGAGATGACTTTGCCTATAACCCTCTCCAACCCTGCACATTGGAGAGTCCATACCAGGTGGTGATGCAACCAATCAGAATGCACTCCTCTGTAGAACTGAAGAACTTTGATGGAGTCATTGGTGGTATACTAAATCTCCTCAAACTCCTCATGAAATATAGCCACTGGCATGCCTTCTTTGTTAGGCGTCGATGTGTTGGAACCAGGGTAGATGGCCTGAGATGTAGATGCCCAGGAACTTGAAACCACTCACCTTTTCCGCTGCTGGCCCCAAACTGAGACCCTGTCAAGCTTTCATCCAAAATAATTCAATTAACCTCTGACTGACCTTAGGATTTGTGTGGACCCCAGCCTGAAATATTGACTACTTAATCCTGTCCATAGGTTCTGCCTGAATTGCTGAGTTCCTCCATCCTTTTGTGTGCATTGTCCTAGATTTCCAGCACCTGCAGAATCGCTTGTGTTTATGATGTCAGAGTGTAACTGTATTGGGCCGGTCACCTCGATGTACAAAGGATAAAACAAAAAGGCAATTTGTGAGCAATGTTGTGGATGTGGGAACATCTCCCAGATCATTCTATGAACTGAAGTCTACCCAAATAATTTCCACGTAAAGAAGGTGCTGGGATGGTAAGGAATGGCATTGTCACCAGGCAACAGGGGATTGTCCTTCACATCATTGGATCATTACCTGTGATGAGCTCCACAGTGTAGTTACCACTCCAGCCTGTTTAAAACCCCACTCACCCACCACCCCCCTGGGTATTGATAAGAACTTCGGGCTTTCTCCAGGAGCAACAAAACTTTTACAAAGTAGTGTAATTTCCAAAAGCTCCCTTCAGAAAAGTGCTTTATGACATCTTAGATTTTCTTGCCCCTCAGGCAGTTAATCTGACCAACCATTCTAGTTGGAACCCCCCCCCCCCCCCACTGTCCTCTATCCATTAGCCCTGTCACTGCACTATGAATACTTTAAACCACTGTTTATAATGCTATTTACACTGTAAATACATGCCGGTATTGATGTATTTATGCACATTTTATTTCATATCTGGACTTTATTGTTATATAAGTCTTTATTCTTTATAGATCTTCAGTATTGTTGTCCTTTGTTGCATGCTGTGCCCTGAGTGTGTGCTGCCTGTGGTTCCTTTAGGTTGTCATAGCCGGGGGAGGTGGTGGGGATAAACCGTCAATGGCGTGCACCTCAAATAGCCTCTGACAGCCAAATCCATCTCCTGGCCTTCACGTGTGGCTTTGCTACTAAGCCCAACAGAACTGTTTTTAATGACAGAAGAAAGGGCAAGGCCGGGTTACTAGCACCTTAAAGCCAATCACTTTGGGCAGATGAGGCTCGTCAGCCGCAGCTGGCAGCTCATCTAGTAGAAGGAAAACTCTGATTTCAAACCTCCACTGCCTTGCGTCTATCCCCAAAATGGGGAAGGCTTCGGGAGTAAATCCCAAGGGAGAGGTCCAGAGCTGGAAAGTCTAATGCAGTTCAATGCTGACTAGCAAATCCTGAGACGATGCTGGTGCCAAAATGTATTGGTCAGATTCATCAGTTGCATGGAGAGGGGGAGCTTGTTAAATGGGCAGCAGCTTGTTCTCCATATCGTACTGCCCTGGATGGTGTACTTGCTTGTGTATCACATAGACAGCTAGGACGTAATGTCCATGATTAACCCAACCAGCCAAAGGCCTCATGCCCTGAGCAACACACCAAATTCTTAATACATGTAAATGTACTGTGTATGGCAAATAAAGTTGATTCTTGATCCTTCAGCCTAAATACTAACCATTTTTCTCTTTCCACCAATACTGCCTGACCAGCTGTGCACTTCCAGCATTTTCTGTTTTTATCTCAGACTGCCATCATCTGCAGTTTTTTCTTACTTTCATTTTTTGCTACAAATATTTCTCCCACCCACTTCTTTCGACAATCTGGCAAAAACTCTCCCAATTAGTGCGACCATAGATTAACAACTGTTTGCCCTAAGCACCCTGAGTTTCTTCTTACATTAAAGGCAGTTTCTAACTACAGATGTGGCAGCAAAACTTTCTGAACACTGATCAAAATTACTTTCCAACCGGTTTTTATTGTAGGCATAATGCTGCTTGATTATGTTTGGAAAATATTTTAAACATTTATATTAACTCAAAGTTCTAGATTACAAAACAAATTCTTGATCTTTTCAATCCTTTAATTCAGCATGTACGTTTGGTTTACGTAATGCCTTTAACATAGAACAGGACAGAATAGCACAACACAGGGAGAGGCCTTTCTGTCCATAATGCTGGGCTGGACTAATTACTTTAGTAATCCCCTTCTGCCTGCACAATATCAGTACCTTTTCATTTTCTGCATATTCATGTGCCTCTCTAAGAGCCTCTTGAAAGTCCCTATTGTGTCTGCCTCAGGCAGCACATTCCAACACCTACCACTCTCTGTGTGAAAAACTTATCCTGCAAATCTCTTTTGAATTTACCTTTGCTCACCTTAAATGCTTGCCCTCCGGTATTAGACATTTCATCCCTGACTAAAAGATACTGGATATCTATCTATGCCTATCAAAATCTTTTATTCAGAAATACAGTTACAGGCCCTTCTGGACCAACGAGTCTGCACTGCCCACTTACACCATGTGACCAATTAACCGTACGTGTTTGAAATGTGGGAGGAAATCGGAGCCCCCAGAGGAAACCCACACAGGTGCCTGGAGAATGTACAAGCTCCTTACTGACAACAGAGGGAATTGAATCCAGGTCACCAGCGCTGTAAAGTGTTACGCTAAATGCTACACTACCATATCACCCATTCTAAACCTCTGTCGGATCTCCCCTCATTCTCCGCTGCTCCAGAGAAAACAACTTAAGTTTGTCCAGCCTCTCCTTATAGCACATGCTCTCTAATTTGGGCAACATCCTACTGAATCTCTTCTGCACTGTCTCCAAAACTTCAACTGACTTCCTATTATAGGATGGTCAGAACTGTATGCAGTTCCAGACGCACGTCAACTCAGACCATGAGAGGCCTGCGTCTGGCATTTTCATGCCTTACAAGGTGCAGATTGGAAGTCTGTGTGGGGCGCCACTCCTCGCACAGACACTAGAGCAATGAGTAGTTAAGTGCCTCGTTCAAAGACACAAACATGCTGCCACAGCTGAGGCTCGAACTAGCGACCTTCGGATCACTGGATGAACGCCTTAACCACTTGGCCATGTGCCCAACTGGAGAGTTATAAAGCTGCAATGTAGCTTCCTGGATCTTGAGCTCAATTCCTTGTGTAATAAAGGCAAGTGCATCATATGAATTCTTTACCACCCTATCCACCTGTATAACACAACATGGTGTTCAAAGGCAGATCACAGAAGCATCATAAAGCAAAACAGCATTTCACACTGAGCTGCACAGGGGATTATGAAGATTAGAAGATATAGATTAGCTTTACTTAGCACATGTACACTGAAACATAGAGTGAAATGTTTGATTTGCGTCAATGACCAGCACAGTCCGATGGACGGGGGGCAGCACAGCTTGCAGGTGTTGCCAGACTTCCGGCGCCAGTTTAGCATGCTCACAACTCTCTATCCTTAAATGGACGTCTTTGGAATGTGGAAGGAAATCTGAGCACCCAGAAGAAACCCCTGTGGTCTCGTGTAGAACCTACAATCTCCTTGTAGGTAGTAGCGGGACTCAAACCCTGATTGTTGATCACTGGAACTGCTATAATACTGTGCCAGCCGTAGGCTAACACAGCATGACCACAACTTACTAACCCTAACCCATACGCCTTTGGTACCTCGATGGAAACCGGAGCACCCAGAGGAAACCCGGGCTAGTAACCAGACCCTTGGTCAGAGAGATGCAGTGTCTTTTAGAAAGTGTCTCCGAGGAAAGAGAGCAAAGAAAGCCTTGGGATTTAAAGAGCTAATTCCTGATCCTAGTGACTTGGAAGCTGAAACCGGTGATGGACCAATTAAATTCTGAGATAGCCAAGAAGCCAGAATTGGAGAAGCTTAGGTATCTTAAAATGTTAAAAGGGGATGAATGAGATCACCAAGAGTAAGATCATAGATGGATTTGAAAATAAGAATAGAAATTACAAACAGAAGTTCCCATTAAACTAATATCTGTCTTGCCCATTGTTTCCATTTTTATGTCATGAAGACATATAACTGGCACACATTATTTGTGTAGTACTTTGCCACTTCCACCTCTCACCTCCCAGCCTCTGTAAAGCGTTAAACGAGGGAGCACACACCAGTCCTGGTAGAGGGATCAGAATAGAAAGCGTAAGCAATTTCAAGTTCCTGGGCGTCAATATTTCTGAGGACCTAACCTGTACCCAACGTATCGATGCAGCTATAAAGAAGGCAAGACAGTGGCTGTATTTCATTCGGAGTTTGAGGAGATTTGGTATGTCACCAAAAACACTTGCAAATTTCTACAGATGTACTGTGGAGAGTATTCCAACTGGCTGCATCACTGTCTGGTTTGGGAGGAGGGGTGGTACTATACAGGATCGAAGTAAGCTGCAGAGAGTTGTAAACTTAGTCAACTCCATCATGGGCACTGGCTTCTGTAGTACCTAGGTCATCCACAAGAGGAGCAGTGCCTCTAAAAGATAGCGTCTATCATTAAGGACCCCCATAACCCAGGACATGCCCTCTTCTCATTGCTACCATCAGGAAAGAGGTACAGAAGCCTGAAGTCACACACTCAATGATTCAAGAACAGCTCCTTCCCCTTTGCCATCTGATTTCTGAATGGACATTGAACCCATAAACACTACCTCTCTACTTCGTTATTTCAATTTTTGCACTGCTTTTTTAATTTAACTAATATGTGTGTGTGTGTGTGTGTGTGTGTGTGTGTGTGTGTGTGTGTATTCATACTGCATTTCAGTTTTTTCTCTATTATTATGTACTGCATTGTACTACTCAGCAAAGTTAACTAATTTTACGACATACGTCAGTGATGTTACTGATTCTGATACCAATTCTGATTTACTCTCCTCCATCTCCACTTCACTCTTCTCTCCTCTATCTTCCTACCCCATCTTCATCTGGATCCACCTATTGCCTGACATCTCTTGCCCCATCCCTCCCCCCACCTCTTTGTGCTGGCTTATTACTCTTCTGTCTTTCAGTCCAGATGAAGGGTGTTGATCCGTAATGTTGACTGTCTATTTCCCTCTACAGATGTTGCCTGATCTGCTGAGTTTCTCCACCATCTTGTTTACTTATCTTAGATAAAGCTAATCCTCATGGGGGCTTGTGGGGTCTCCAGCAAATACTATGTTGGTCGGACTGGGAGAAAACTATCCATGAACATCAACTGACTGTGAAGCAGCAAGACCAAGTCTCCCTCGTCTCTACCCATGAATATCAAGAGGGACACAAATTCAACTGGGCATCAGTGAAAGTCATGACACAAGAAACACACAACATGCAAGAGAACTCCTAGAAGCATGGGTTTCCACAAACAATTCTGTAAACAAGCATGTAGACCTCAATCCCATTTATGAGCCAATGCAGGCAAAATTCCAGACCACAACATACAAAGTTCACTACACAACTAATCAGCAATGAGATTTCCTCCCCATATCATGATTAGGTTCTTCAAATGATGTCCAATCAGCTGATTGAGAGGTATGTAAAGGCCAAGCATATGGACGACACACCACAGTCACCAGCGCACTGACGAAGTCTCCTCGCATGGTTGATGAAAGCCAACATCAGAAGACAACTCAACCCAACCAATCTTTATAATCTTTATTTCTCCGATTTCTGGCATCTGTAAAATAAATGTAAAAAGGATAAAGATTAGTTGTATTTGTCAAATGTATATTGAAACATAAAGTGCATCAATTGCATCAATCAAATCAACAAGTATTAGGCTAGCTAGCTCACAAGTGTTGCCATGTTTCTGGCACCAACGTAGCATGCCCATCACTTACTAACAGCTTTGGAGTGTGGGAGGAAACAGGAACACCCAGAGGAAACCCATGTGTTCATAGGAAGAACGTACTGAAAAGGCCAGTGTAGATGTCGTCTCCTTTCATACAGGGGTGAGATAGACCAGCTGGTTGAATGGTGTCACAACAACCTTGCACTCATCATCAGTAAGACCAAGGAATTGATTCTGGACTTCAGGAAGGGGAAGTCGGGAGAACCCACACCAGTCCTCTTTGGGGGATCAGCAATGCACTCTTCAAGTTCCTGTATGTCAACACCTCAGAAGATCCTGAACCTAGCATATTATGACAAAAAAGACACACCAGCATATATGCTTCATTAGAAGTTTGAGAAGATTTGCTATGTCTCCAAAGACTCTAGGAAATTTCTACAGATGTACCGTGAAGAGTATTCTCACTGATTATATCACTGTCCAGTATGGAGACTTCAAAGAATCAAAAAAAGACTGCGGAGGGTTGTAGACTTAACCAGCTCCATCATAAGGACTAGCCTCCTCACTACTGAGGACATCTTCAGAAGACGGAGTCTCATTAAAAAGCACCCCCACCATCAGGAACACATCCTCTTCTCATTGCTACCTTCAAAGGGGAGGTACATGAGCCTGAAGACCCACACTCGACATTTTAGGATCAGCTCCCTTCCTCTTTGTCATCAGACTTCTGATCAGTTCATGAGCCCATGATCACTACCTCACTATTTTATTTACTCACCGGGCGTAAATGGAAGTGTGATGCCATTACACCTTGAGGCACCACGTTCAGAGTTCAATGCCAGCATCCTCTGTAAGGAGAATGCATGTCCTCTCCATGGAATGCATTGATTTCCTCCACTGTAACAGGTAGGTTAATTAGTCATTGTGAGGTTAGGGTTAAACTGGGGTTGTCAGGGGTTAGTGGTGGCATGGCTCTATTCTGTGTGTGTGATTTATTCATATTTCTTTTGTAACTTATCCTAATTTTTTATGTATTGCACTGTTCTGATACTGCAAGGCAGCAAATTTCACAGCACATGTGTTTGTTTTGTTGTTATTGTTCTTGTTGCTTGTTTCGTTCTACTCAGCATTGTGGGCGACTATGTTTTGGTGCCAGAATGTCTGGCGAGACTTGCGGTCTGCCCCCAGCACATTCTTAGGTTGTGTTGGTTGTTAATGCAAACAGCAGATCCACCGTATGTTCTGATGTACGTGTGACAAATAAATGAAACTGATTCTGACTCACCTTGATGCCTGTGGCCATAGTTGCCTTTGTTCTTATCCGGTGTTTAGGGAGCAGCTCCTTGCCTGCGTGGAAAGCTGGTGGAGTTTATTCACCCGAGTAATTACATTGTTAAATTCACCAATGTTACGGCAGTGGTGGGGCTCACCACCAACAACGATGAGACAGCCTACGGAGAGGAGGAGGAAGAGCTCGAGGCCTGGCGCCCACACCTGAGACCGGACTGAAAAATCTAGGTTGATATTCCCATGCGACACAGAGGAAGTTCTACACACACGGCGATGCAGAAACTCTTAACCATCTACTCTGTCAGCTGTAGGTAGTACATCAGATGGAGACCAGGAGGTTTAACGGATTATCAGGTTATTATGTCATTGCTGTTTGCCTGAGTTCATTATGTGCAAATTGGTCACCACCTTTCTGTACAATTCATTGTCAACGTATCAAAAGTGCTTCATTAGCTGAGAAGCATTTAGGGACAGCCAGACTTTGTACAATGTCCCACAGAGTGCAAATCCTATCCCTTTTCATTATTATCAAGGGAGAAAAATATTTCAATCAAACAATAAACCACCAAGGGAACAGAATTGCTGGTTTTGCTATGTGCAGCAGCATCTTAAATGCATTCCTTAAGGAATGAATTCAGTACATGTGGCAGCCAGGGCACCACCATTAAATGAGATTAAGTGGGATTAAATATGAGACTGAGTTTTGGGTTTACAATAATAAACTATTTCACCATCAGGTGCATATTATGTTCATCATTGCATTCAACTTTTCCATATTATGACTACCTCCAACTATTTGATAAAGCAAGAAGCATTCAGAAAAGGCATTGAGTTATTGTATGTATGTTCACCGTATCCTTTCATTATTCTCATTTCATATAGTTATTGAATTAGAGAGAGATTCAGCACAGGAACGCCTTTAACCCAGAAAGTCTGTGTCAACCACAAAATATTCATTTACACTAATCCAAAATTGTTTTTTTTGTTACTTTCTCCATATTCCCATCAACATGTGCATGAATGCCTGGCCTAACACCCGAGTAACTGAAAAAAGGTCTAGTGCTTTCCCGGCGTATATGGCAACTAACTCTTTTCAGGCTTCCAGCCGAGTACTGGTATCAATTATAACTGATGTTTCAATGGCAAACACTGCCATCTTCATCAAGGATGAAGCGATCATTGGTACTTTATGAGATAGCTTGCCTTTTTAGTCATCATTTATCATTCTTAACCATCAAATCTACCATTATCACTGCACTCCTTGTTAACCTTCACCATCTGTCCTTGCAAACCTTCACACCACTCAACTCTAACTTTATTTTCCATTCCAAAATTTTCTACCATACTACAGCCTGCAAAATTCATGCCCATCTTATAGAGAACTAGAAAATTATGTTTAAATATCTACAGGTGCTGGACATCTGAAATGAAAACAGAAAGTATGGGAGAAACCCAGTAGCGTTTTCATACCTGAAACATTAAATCTGTTTTCTTTTCCACTGATGCTGTCTGGACTCCTCCATGGATGGTCCCAAGCCCGGCTGTGACAGGAGGAGGGTTGGGCATGGGGTTAGCAACCCCATTCTGTAAAAACCCAGAGCTACAGAAGCTCCAAATACCACATCACCAACACCAGACAGACAATCTCTGAAGAGTATTGATAATGGCTGGGGTCACCTGCCCAGAAGAACGCAATGGCATACCACGTCCGTAGAAAAATTTGCCAAGAACAATCATTGTCATAGATAGACCATCATTGACCATGTCATATGGCACGGCACATAACAAATGAACGAGTGAAGTGATTATGCTGTGGGTAACTTGTATCCCTGGTCCTTCAGTTCTTGACATAGAACACTACAATGCAGTATAGACTCTTGAATGGTCTAACCAGAGTCTTATAAAGCTGCAACGTTACCTGGTGGCTCTTGAATTCAATCCCCCAACTAATGAAGGTCAACATACCATACACCTTCTTTACAACCCTATCAACTTGCGAGGTAACTTTGAGGGATCTATAGATGTAAACCCTAAGATCCCTCTTTTGATCTGCAGGGACAGGGAATCTGTACTGTTTTATGTTCTATAAAATAAGTTTTAAGTTGTAGAGAGGATGGAAGGAGAGTCATAGTCATACTTTATTGATCCCGGGGGAAATTGGTTTTCGTTACATTTGCTCCATAAATAATAAATAGTAATAGAACCATAAATAGTTAAATAGTAATATGTAAATTATGCCAGTAAATTATGAAATAAGTCCAGGACCAGCCTATTGGCTCAGGGTGTCTGACCCTCCAAGGGAGGAGTTGTAAAGTTTGATGGCCACAGGCAGGAATGCCTTCCTATGACGCTCTGTGTTGCATCTCGGAGGAATGAATCTCTGGCTGAATGTACTCCTGTGCCCACCCAGTACATTATGTAGTGGATGGGAGACATTGACCAAGATGGCATGCAACTTAGACAGCATCCTCTTTTCAGACACCACCGTGAGAGAGTCCAGTTCCATCCCCACAACATCACTGGCCTTACGAATGAGTTTGTTGAATCTGTTGGTGTCTGCCACCCTCAGCCAGCTGCCCCAGCACACAACAGCAAACATGATAGCACTGGCCACCACAGACTCATAGAACATCCTCAGCATCATCCGGCAGATGTTAGAGGACCTCAGTCTCCTCAGGAAATAGAGACGGCTCTGACCCTTCTTGTAGACAGCCTCAGTGTTCTTTGACCAGTCCAGCTTATTGTCAATTCGTATCCCCAGGTATTTGTAATCCTCCACCATGTCCACACTGACCCCCTGGATGGAAACAGGGTTCACCGGTACCTTAGCTCTCCTCAGGTCTACCACCAGCTCCTTAGTCTTTTTCACATTAAACTGCAGATAATTCTGCTCACACCATGTGACAAAGTTTCCTACCGTAGCCCTGTACTCAGCCTTATCTCCCTTGCTGATGCATCCAACTATGGCAGAGTCATCTGAAAACTTCTGAAGGTGACAAGACTCCGTGCAGTAGTTGAAGTCCGAGGTGTAAATGGTGAAGAGAAAGGGAGACAAGACAGTCCCCTGTGGAGCCCCAGTGCTGCTGATCACTCTGTCGGACACACAGTGTTGCAAGCACATGTACTGTGGTCTGCCAGTCAGGTAATCAAGAATCCATGATACTATGGAAGCATCCACTTGCATCGCTGTCAGCTTCTCCCCCAGCAGAGCAGGGCGGATGGTGTTGAACGCACTGGAGAAGTTGCTGGCTTGTCCAGGTGGGCATAGACACAGTTCAGCAGGAAGGCGATGGCATCCTCAACTCCTAGTCGGGGCTGGTAGGCGATCTGGAGGGGATCTAAGTGTGGCCTGACCATAGGCCGGAACAGCTCCAGAACAAGTCTCTCCAGGGTCTTCATGATGTTGGAGGTCAAAGCCATTGGTCTGTAGTCATTGAGGCCACTGGGGCGCGGCGTCTTCAGCACAGGGACGAGGCAGGACGTCTTCCACAATACAGGAACTCTTTGGAGCCTCAGGCTCAGGTTGAGTACATGGCGAAGCCCTCCACATAGCTGAGGGGCACAGGCTTTGTGCATCCTGGTACTGACACCACCCGGTCCTGCAGCCTTGCTTGGGTTGAGACGTTTCAGCTGTCTTCTCATCTGTAGAGCTGTGAAGCCCACCATGGTGGTTTCGTGTGGGGAAGAGGTATAGTCATGAGAGCAGGATGGGGGACTGTGAGGAGGGGTAGGAGGGGAGAGTGGAATATGTGTTGGTTGGGGGCCGACAACAGATGGCTCATGTGTGGGATGGGCAGGGGCCACAATGTCAAATCAGTTAAAGAGCAGGTTAAGTTCATTGGCCCTGTCCACACTGCCTTCTGTTCCTCTGTTGCTAGTTTGCCGGAACCCAGTGATGGTCCTCATCCCCCTCCAGACCTCTCTCATGTTGTTCTGCTGGAGTTTCGAATCAAGCTTCCTCCTGTACTTGTCTTTAGCCTCCCTGATCCTGGCTTTCAGGTCCCTCTGTATTGCCCTCAGCTCCTCCCTATTTCCATCTCTAAACACCCTCTTTTTAGCGTTCAGGATGTCCTTAATGTCCTTTGTCACCCATGGCTTGTTATTTGAATAACAAGGGGCAGTTCTTGTCAGAACATTGCAGTCCACACAGAAGTTGATGTAATCAGTGATGCACTCTGTGAGCCCATCAATATCCTCTCCATGTGGCTCACAGAGTGCCTGCCAGTCTGTCACCTCAAAACAACCCTGGAGCGCCTCATAAGCCTCCTCCGACCATTTCCTCACTGTCCTCGAGGTTGCAGGTTTACTCTTCACCAGAGGCACGTAGCAGGGTTTTAGATGCACCAGGTTGTGATCTGACCTTCTCAGTGGGGGGAGGAGAGAGGAGCTGTATGCATCCTTAACACTAACGTACATCAAATCCAGAGTGCTCTGCCCTCTGGTTGTACAGCTCACATACTGCGTGAGATGATGGCCAGGAGAGACTGAATGGTGGTGGCTCTTCTTGAAAGAAGATGGTGAAGCTATCTCCAGGAGAAGGTATAAAAGGAGAGACAGACGGAATCTGCTACCAGAAGGTGAGTGACTTCAAGCTTCTAGCACTCAAACCAGGCTCCTGTACCTGTGCAGATGCATGCATTAACAGCTCCTCCTGCAGCAGTTAAGTGTCAAATGTTTAGATGAATGCGGGCAATAACATCTGCCTTGTCAAAACATCTGAATCTATGGCCGGTGATCCCTTGGTGTATATAAACTCGATTTACATTCCAACTTCTACACACCTTAGCTGGTTTCTTCCTTCAGGGAGGTTTAGCTCTGCTTTGCCCTGGGATCTTGCCAAAGATCAACTGTAACATTACCTTTCATACAGAATAGAAAATGTTCCACCCTGACACTAAAGTGATAAGTATCATGACCGAACAGATTATTAAAACGTCGTTTGATTGGAGGTGTGCAAGATAATAAGAGGCAAAAGTTTGTGTGGACAGCCAGACACTTTGTCCCATGGCGGAAATGACAAATATGAGGGCTTATAAATTCAAGGTGATTGGAGGAAAGTATAGGGGGTTGTCAGAGATCCCCCCTCCTCCCATACAGAGGTGCAGCATGGTAGCACAACGCTTTATGGAACCAGTGATTTGGGTTCAATCCTTGCCACTGCACGTAAGGAGATTTCCCCTGTGACTGAGTGGGTTTCCTATGGGTGCTCTGGTTTCCTCCCACAGTCCAAAGACCTACCAGTTGGTAGCTTAGTTGGTCTTTGTAAATCGCCCTGTGTTCAGGCTAGGATTAAACTGGGGGATTGCTGGCCAGCACCAGTCGAATGGCCAGAAGGGTTTACTCCATGCTGTATGTCAATAAATAAATACATGGGACTTTTACACGGAGAATGGAAGGTGCTGGGGTGGTGGTAGACGCAGATACATTGGGGACACTTAGAAAAAGCTCTTAGATTGGCACATGGATGAAAGAGAAATTGAAGGCTATGTAGGAGGGGTGGCTTAGATTGATCTTGGAGTTGTTTAAAGGGTCAACACAACAGCATGGGCTGAAGGGCCTGTACTGTGCCATAGTGTTCCGTGTTTTATGTCTACGTACAGTTTGCCACATATTACAGTGTGTTTATAACAATACTGCATCTTACGCAGCTGCAGACCTATTCCCAGGGACTGTGTGTAAACTGCACATCCCTATATTAAAATGATCTCAAGATGTGAGTGAAGATTTCAGATCTATCGATGTCACCGATGAAGCATTTCACATGGAAGCTATGATGTCTCCAAGAAAGAGCAGGCGACCTCAAGCTGAGTGGTTGTGTTTAGTATTTTATCTCCGAGTACAGACTAAGTTCAGTGAAAGCAGGTTTGAGGGCTGAGCTGTGAAGTTAATCCATCACCATTTTCGTTTGTGGAAAACAGGCAACAAGCCATGTTGATTTCAGTATCAAGCAATGATAAATAACTACATTGGCTGGATACATCTTTATGGACACAATCATGACTAACTCACATTATTTAAAGGTGCACTGCAATGCTTAAAGAGACCCGTATCTCATAAAAGGCTAGTGCCTTGAAGCAGAACACATTGATAGGTGTTTTACAGAGGAGAGGTGTTTTACAATGAAGAATGCCTGGCAATGACAGAGAGGCTTCCATCGCTGCCTTAACACTGCACTAGAAAAGGTGAGGTAACAAGGAGGAAATTTGCCTTGCATCTGCAGTGAGCCAGAACCCAGGTAGCCCCACACTCAAAAGGCAAAGGGAGTAAGGAAGCCTGGAGCTCTTCAAGTGTGGCACCCGTTTCTCACTGCTTTAACATTCCACCAGTGACCTTCAGTGACAGTCATGTCAACCAAAGACTACACAACACACAATGTTGCCTTTCTCTGGTGGCACAAACCAGTTCACAACCAGATGCAACAAAAATTAACCAAAGGGAACTGGTATACCTGTGGGCATTAATTCAGTGTTGCCCATTATTAGTATGCCAATTATTCAAGATACAGCTAATGATCGGAATGAATCTACTCTCTCTCTTTCTCATTCTCATTTTATCTTGCCCTCAACCTGCACCTTCCTCTGATTTGTAAGTTATGGATGATAGTTGCCCATAAAGAACATTAGACAAACAGGGTTAGAGTAGGCCATTCAGCCCCTCAAGCATACCTTTCCATTCAATCCAAGCAAGACTGACTGGCCCAAGCCTCATCTCTGCTTCTGCACCAGATCCCCACAGCTCTGATCTTTCAAAAGGTTATCTACTTCAACCTTAAGAACTATTAAATCGAACCCAAGCAGCGAATTGCTAGCAAGAATCCAGCATGCCATGCTTGGTCTACCAAAAAAAGCTTAATTTTAATTCTCTTTCCAACTGTCCAAAAACTTACATTTGGCAGAAACACACAACAATGATCAGTTCTATCTGGGATTGTGGTCAGATTTGTGGCCAGAGACACATTCCAGAGGAATGAATCATAACTACAAGAGATTCTGCAGATGCTGAAAATCCAGAGCAACACACACAAAATGCTGGAGGAAGTCAGCAGGTTACGGAAATGAATAAACAGCCAAGATTTTGGGGTGAAAGCTGTCTAACCTATTGAGTTCCTCCAGCATTTTGTATGTGTTATTCCAGAGCGATGTAGTTTTTTTTAACAAGGGTAAAAGGCTGGGTAGGCTTGATTTGCCCTGGACATAAATTAGTGCTGGAAATTGCCAACCTTTTGTCCTGATCCAGATGACTTATACTGACTTGCACTGGAATTACCAACTTAACCAAATTGAAACCCGCAGTCCATTACATAGAAAGGAATTCTTTCCCCGGTTGTTCAGACAAAATACATAATATGATATGTATAGTATAAGTAAGATGCATCAATATATATTTATGTGCAGGGCTGCTCTATCCAGTACAATGTCTTGGGTAGAATCTAGCAATTTGCACGATCAAGTTTCATATGAATGTGAGGCGTTTATATTATACATCTTTTTTGGGAGTCTTAACACTTAAAACATTGGCACAGTGTAATTTTTAGCCATATATTTACTGTAACATGCACTCTGCAGATGTTTGAATATTGTCTACATAGTAAGTATTCAGTATACACTCAATGTCTGCTTCATTACTACCTCCTGTACCCAGTAAAGTGGCCACTGAGTGTATGTTCGTGGTCTTCTGCTGATGTAGCCCATCCATTTGAAGGCTCGATGTGTTCAGAGATGCTCTTCTGCACACCACCGTTGTAGCATGTGGTTATATGAGTTACTGTCATCTTCCTGGCAGCTTGAAGCATTCTGGCCATCCTCCTCTGATCTCTCTAATTAATAAGGCATTTTCACCCAGAGAACTGCCCCAAGAAATCAGGAATTTCTGACACACTCAAACCACCCCAGCTGACACCAACATAGTCAATGTCACTGTGATCACATCTATTCCCCATTCTGATGTTTGGTCTGAGCAACAACTGAACCTCTTGATCATGCCTGCATGCTTTTATGCATTGAGTTGGTGCCACATGATTGGCTGATTAGATACTTGCATTAATGAGCAGAAAGAGGCCACTGATTGTCTGTTCTTTTATCGTGGTTTAGGCCTACGCTGCAGCAGGTTGGTAGGGCTGTCACTAGTTGACAGGATGGTCAAGAAGACGTAAGTCTCAGGAGCTGCAAGGTGTTGATATAGCACTATAAAACCCTGGTTAGATGACACTTGAAGTATTGAGTTCAGTTTTGGTTGCCTCATTACTGTCAGGATGTGGAAAGTGGATGTGAAGAGGGTTCAGAGGAGATTTACCAGGATGCTGACCGGACTAAAGTGAAATGTCTTACGAGGATAGGTTGGGTGAGCTTGGGCCTTATTCTTTGGAGTGAAGGAGGATGAGAAGTGACCTGATAGAGGACGGCCAGCACAATTTCCCCAGGACAGCAAAGGCTACTGCTAAGATGAGTGGAGGAATGTTTGGGAGGGATTTCAGAGGCAGGTTTTTTTTTACAGAGTGGTGGGTGCTTTGATCACCCTGTCAGGGATGGTGGTGGAGGCAGGTATGTTAGGGACAAATCTTAGGTAGGCACAGGGATGATAGAAAAACGGAGAGCTATGTAGGAGGGAAGGGTTAGATTGATCTTAAAGTGGGTTAAAAGGTCAGCACTGCGCTGTATTGTTCTATGATTATATTTATTCTGCACGCCTAGATATCGTAACAGGGACATTGCCAATTTCTTTGGATGCCGTCAATATTAACACAGTGCAAATCAAATCACTGTTCTAATTGATCTCCGTTGGTGTTGTTGCATCCTTTGTGCTCTGGGTTTTCATTGGACAACAGAAGGCATCAGAGCTTTGACGGCGATTTCCGCCGAGAGAGGGACACAGTTACTGTGTCCATCCAAATGATTTAAAACTGAACAAGATTTCAATGTTGTCCGGGGAAAACCCAGGCAAAGGAGTAACTATATGAACATCTCTGCTTTGAGCAGACCATTTCGTTGCTTAGTCTATGACCTTAAGAGTAGCTCTCGAACGAGGTGTTGTGAAACCTGGAGATGCTACGGCCAATTTTTCGTCATTATTTATAATAGTGTGAATAGGTGTGCGTATTTTATGCAGTTAATTGGTGCGGTTGAAGTTTTAAATCACCCCAGCCTTTTCAACATTCAGAGTTTGTCTATCGATGGGTCTTCAGGAAGCTGTAGAGATCGATTCGGGATCCACTTCCAGACCTCAGAATCCCTTCCCCTTTCGCCACTTGCTCATCGCACGAGTCTTAATCCGGGGTGTTCGGGTAGATACCCTTAATAGAGAATGCATGACTCTGTTTAACATGGGGAGGCTGATGCACGGGCGGCCACCGCATAGTCCTTGACAAAACGGGGTCAGGGTCCAGTGACATGGAGTGCCACACGACTGGAGACATTTCACCGCTGCAGCCTTCCTCCACCTTCACTGCCGTATTGACGTGTCAACATCTTCCGCCGGCTCCACTGCCGTCTTGGTTGGATCGCTCTCTGTCTGGAACTTCCCCCTCGACCTTATCGCCATAGAATACCTTCTCCGAACATCGTCACCTTGCCGCGGCTCTTGAGATCTGGAGAGCGATGCCGTCTGGAGTTCAGCCATCTGACGCTGAGCTCCCGGTGGAGTTTCAGAGAAACTCAACTCGAGCGAACACTGAGGTTCCTCAATGCACATGTCCATTCGCGTGTTCCTGTCGATTTGCAGTGCCTCTGTGTGGATCCATTTACCCGATTTATTTTATCGATTAGATGAAAGCGGGCCGA